>NC_061113.1:96460280-96460581 GCF_002878395.1 Capsicum annuum
TCTCCCCCAACGGCTCTCTCCCCCCTCTCTCTCTCTCCCTACCCTCTCTCCACCCCCAGCTTACCGGCCCCGGTCCCCGGCGCCGTTGCTGACCTTCGGCGCCGACCCGATCCGGCCGCCGGCTCCGACCAACGATCGCCGGAGCTGACCAGACCGCCGGCAACGACCTCCGGTCGACGGCTCTCCCTCTCTCTCTCTCCCTACCCTCTCTCCATCCCAAGCGCACCGGCCCCGGTCCCCAGCGCCGTCGCTGAACGTCGGAGCCGACCAGATCCGACCGCCGGCTCCGACCTCCGGTCCC
>NC_061113.1:96463581-96593577 GCF_002878395.1 Capsicum annuum
GAATCTGTGTGCTTTCCTCTGCTTTATTATTCCTGCATTCCTGCTTTACTCTGTTTTATATTCCCTATGGGTGCCGTATATATGTTATGTCATCTGCTGCTGTGCTGTACTATGTGTTTGTGTGATATCTCGTGACTTGAGCCGGGGGTCTTTCGGAAACAGCCTTTCTACTTCATCAGAGGTAGAGGTATGGACTGCGTACATCTTACCCCCCCCCCCCAGACCCCACTAAGTGGGAATACACTGGGTTTGTTGTTGTTGTTGGACAAAGACCAATTTCTTCACTTCAAATGATCCAAAATAGGCAAATAGGCTTAAAATCAATTTGAAATGCTTGAGAATCGAATTGGTAGACCAGATAGGTCATAAATTACCTATAGCCACTTTAGGAATGCACACAAAATAGAAAATACATAGAAATAGAGGAAATAACCTAGAGAGTCATTACAATATCCACTGCTATACGGACTTCTGTCCTTGAAAATCAAGGATTAAAAGTGGCCCAAAAGATCAAAAAGATAAGGTACTGGATCTGCATGTCCCTACAAGGCTCCCCATATAACCTTTGAGGCTGAACAAATCTTTCAAGTGATTTTTATAAGGGAATCCCTTCAACACTCACCTTCTTAGTTTACTTTTCTAAGTAATCACTAGCTCATCCTCAAATGTCGACTATCCCCTAACTAAATAAAGCCTGACTGAAGTATGCAATATCCAAACCCAAGTATACTAATATCACACTGATAAAAGAACAACTAAGTAAGCATTTGGATAAACTAAAGACAACCCAATGCATGAACTATACAGCCAACTCCAAATTCCAAATCTAACATTCATTTGTCTTTCCAAATATGTTGTCTATTTTGAACTACTTAGAATCTCTCTAGCATCATCCAAGTCTTATTTATATAATCTTATCACAAATAACCTCAAAAGTATGAAGCTAAACAATGCCTCATATGGTTTTATCTAAATACCCTAATTGTGGTGATTAATGTCTGAAATCTCTATCAAAGTTAATAACTTGTCTTAATAATACTTGAAACCAATAATCATGAGTTTGAGAAGCAAGCTCTCAAAACTAGATGATCTACTGCAGAATTCCCCTACTAATTTGGGTCAAACTATATTATACCTAACTCAAACATACTTCTCTCATGGACAAGACTTCCAAAAGTCTAATTAAAACTAAGAACCAAGTTTAGAAGTAAAAGAAACCATCACCATATGTAAACGAACTAGACCTCAAATATTCATGTAAGTCAATCACTCTAAACTGGAGAAAATTAAATTGGTAGGTACTAAGTAGGCCTAGTCAGCCTATCGATGATACCTCAACTGAATCAAACCTCAAACTATAGGCTATAATTAAGTGATGAAATCCATAGTTATACACTTAACATAGTGCCAAACCACTCGACCTCAATAGCTCGAATCGATACCTGCTGAACAAAAAGAAACTAAGCACAAAGTCTATCAACACTCTTAGGGCCTAATTTAAAAGAGTCAAAATTACCATTGGAGACAATAAATCCTAAAAGTATTATATACCCAAGAAAATCTCACCTTAAAAAACTAAGTATATAACTAATGATCCTGCAAGGGATGAAACTAAGATGTTGTCCAAGAACTCTATCATGAATTGATAAAACCCCAGGCTAAACACATAAGCAATTAAACCCATACTTGGTAAGGGTCACAACATACCAAGGCATAAATAAGAACTTACTATGATTGTAAAGAGTCCTAATGAAAGCAAAAACTCTAGAAACTTAGAGAACATCTCCACTAATATTCACTCCTTAGAGTCATACCCTTTGGTTGTTGACTACTGATATACAAGAAAAGACAACCACATTTCTTTTTCATGTACCAAATAGAAATATCCCATGAAGTCACACTAGGCCAAATAAATACCGCAATAAGAAGCTACCAAAACCACACATTTTAACCTCCCTCAATTTAATTGACAAATACATGTCATCATAGAATGTACTTTATACTCGACTCCATATCAAACCCAAGGTCAAGACCACTATAGAGTGATAAACTAGACAAATAAGAAAAACCTACCTCAACTTACCAATCTTAGGAACAAACCATAGACTATTACTAATACTTGGACCACAACATAACCATGGAAATCTAAACCTTTCTTTACAACAACCCTCTCAAACAAACAACCACTTACCTTACTAACAGAAGAATGCCATGTAAACAAGGTAATCGTCTAAGGGAAATAAGAAAGAATCATATGTAAGGGAATACTAACCATGTAATGTTAGTCTAGACGGTTATAAAATAAGAATCAAATAACAATTAAAGTAATAACATTAGTAATGACATATAATATAAATGACATAAAAGGAATACACTTAACCCATTTCCAGAATTGTATCATAAACCACTAAGTAAAAGAGAAAGAGATTTACTAGGCCTCCACAGCCTAACTCAATCAGAAAAATCAATCCACATGATTCACTACTAAAAGGAAACTATCTGTGAGGTAGTCACACATACCTAGCAAAAATAAAAAGGGTTCACAATTACTATAAACTAAATGACAAGGTAAACAAACATGCACAGGTTCCTAATATGTGAGCTAATGCTAACACATTTGAGGCTTTTAACTAAGAATAATTGCGAAGTCTTAAGCAACTTCTATCTTTTTTATTGCTTTATGTTTAATTTTGTAGTAGAAGCTAAGATGCTAGAGAACCAACAAGAATGGAAGAAAATGAGCTGAAATCTTGAGTAAATAAAGGCAAAGTGTGGCTGACAACATTTGTGATAAGTCGTCAGCCCTGTGATAAGGTATCAGCTTCATCGTCAGTAGTAGACAGAAAATTAGCCTAAGTTGAAATCTGTGATGACATTTTGCGATAGGACATCAAGGAGCTGATAAGTCATTAAGATTATTGTCAGCCTAAGGTAGAACATGAGAGTTGAGGAAAAGCCTTGACTATATTTATGATAGGTCATCAAGGAGCTGATAAGGCATCACCATTTTTCATCAGTATTAGGCAGCGAGTACCAAAAGCATAAAGGAAGCTGAAAACATTTATGATAAGTCATCAGCCTCCTGATAGGCTATCACAAATGGCATCACCTAATTTAAGAAATTTTTGAATTTTATTATTTTGTTTCCATAATTAGGGTGAACTATTTAAAGCCTTGTTTAGGGTTTTCTGAAGGGTTTCGAACCTGAGTTTTGAGACACATATTTTTGTTATTTTCTCTCTCTAGTTTCTTGGCTTGAAAAAAAGCAATTACTTTAAAGAGATTTTAATCATGACTTTGGGATTTCTACTTTGATCTAATCTGAGAAACATTTGTTGCTATTCATCTTGCTGTAAGTTCATCTTTCAAATTATGAATTCAACTTGTTGTATCCATTATTAAATTATGCATGGATAAATCCCTTTCACCCGAATTATGGGATCTATGGGTTAGGTCTTGGTAAGTTGCTAAGTGTTTAAGATTCTAAAGGTAATAGGACTCCTTGATAATTCTAAGGTTTTAATTATTTTCTATTGGTTGCAAATGTTAAATAGCACCTGTTTTGATTTGCTTAAGATAAGAAATCAACTATAGTAGAAAGTGAATTATTGATAGGGACTTGAAAGCCACCAACCTTTCGTTTAATAATTAATGTTGTAACAAGGTTAATTAACCTAAGGTAAAGTCTGGTCAGTGAATAAAAATTCCCTAAGTCTGAAAATATTAGGTAATTAAATGCTTGAGTAGGTCGAGAGACATTTAGGCATAACTTTGATTAAGACAATCTATTGTTCCTACCTATCGTGAGAATATTGAATCACTATTAGCATTGGTCAAGTAACAAAACCCATAGTGAACATAATTTTGATTCTCCATAAACTCTTGATTATAAACATTGAAACTAAAGTGACCAAAAATTATTTGTTGATCATCGAAAAACCCCGTTTTATCTTTTTGTATCATTTGTTTGAATTTAACTTGTAGCTTTAGTTTCAAACTTGTTTAATCGCCACTCACATTGTTCCCTATGGATTTAAACCCGACTCTAAATTTGGGTAAATATATTGACGATGAACACATTGCACTTAATTGACGTGTAAGTTGAGCGTTATCAAAAATGGTGTCGTTGTCGGGGAACAATTTGGTATATTGAGTTGGTTTAGAATTTTAGCCTACTTGCTTGAATTCAAACTTGTAAATATTTGCTTTTAGTTTACTTTTATTTCTTGTGTTAGGTAGATTTTTATTTTAGTTTACTTATTACTATGGCATCATGGAATGAACATGATCTTGGTGGTTGGAAATCTTATCTTGATGATCCATGTCCATATTGTGATGGACTTCACTTTTGGCAAGACTGTAGATATGCTCCTCGAGATATATGTGCACCATCTCCATCCTATCAGAAGTATGATTTTTCTGTATGTGGTGGTCAAGATGGATATTAGAGTGATTGCCCAAATGCCCCCTCCCCCCATTATGCTAACCTAAATTTTAGTTCTTCTTATGATTTTGATAGGTCTTTTGGTCAAGAAAGGGAAGAACAAAGCACTGAAAAGAGTGGCATTAATCCTATGCTTCAACTAATGTTAGGTTGTATGGACACAACAAATGATATCATCTGTGATATACGTCAACACATTAGGTTATTTAACAAGGAAATAGAAAGGATAGGGGAGATAGATATCGAGGTCAATCATCTAAAGCACTCTTATACATTATGTTTAGATGATATATTGTCTGTGGAATCATTTAGACTAATCAAAGAGTTTGAATATGAGGAGCAAGAATCCTATATTGATGATGACCTTGATGTTGATTAACCCTTGGAAATTTCCCAACCAACCGAACTAACCATGAGGGATGATGCCAAGATTAGGAAAATAGTGCTAGAGGTAAAAGAAGAAATCAAGCACAATCATTGTGACGACTCTAGTCCATTTTGGGGTAAGGATACCAATAGGGATGCTACTCTGAAAGTAAGAGTTAGTCCTCATTCTAAATACTTTTCAACATTATGCCTAGTGGATGTGATGAAAGTAGAATCACTTAAGCAAATGATGAATTTTGAAAATGAGGAGAAAAATTTTTACATTTTGGAGTTTATCTTTCCAAAAGGGTATACCACAACCCCATTCGTAAAAGCCAAGAAGACTTAGGCAAATATCCTAAGTTAAGGGTGGCTATCATAAGGGTGCATGATGTAAAATGAGTAGGAAGAAAGGTAGAGTAAAAGAAAAGAATAAAAAGTTGAGTGTAGTAGAAAAGAGCAAGAAAAAAAAGTTGTGAAAAAAAAAAGTAATTGAAAAAAACTGCACCCATCCTAAATAATTATGATCAAGAAAAGAGAAGAGCGGAAAAGGCTAATATGTGAAACCCCAAAAAGCTAGTGTAGTTTCAAGGAGGCTTAGTCACTTTAAATACCATCTAGTATCATACCAGCCCCTAGCCTACATTACAATCTTAAGAGAAGTCCTACAGTGATCCTAGCTAACCTATCTGAAGATCTGGGTACTGAAAATAAGGGAAAGTCTATGGTACTTGGCATACACTAATTGGAACTTCGTTCTGAGAGTGAGTGTTTTAATTGTCACCATGGTTAGATATATAATTCCTGATTAGAGATGAGGGGGATTTCTTTATTGTGAGGGCACACTGTTACATTGCTAGTTACTAATTTGTTCGAGTAGTGTAATACTAGTCTATGCATGGTTTTTATAGCTGAATTCATGCCATATATTGATTCCTGTGTGTTGAATTGGTGTTTTTTATTGTACTTAAATTGACTGACTTTGGAGATGGTGAAAGTGTTTTGAGATGATATGGATGATTGACTGCCAAATGTGCTTTGTATTCTCTTACTTGTGCTGAGTTGCTTAAGGACAAGCAATTGTTTTAAGTTGAGGGTGTTTATGTGTGAGATAATGCTAACACATTTGAGGATTTTAACTAAGAATAATTATGAAGTCTTAAGCAACTTATGTCATTTTTTATTGCTTTATGTTTGATTTTGCAGTAGAAGCTAAGATGCTAGAGAACCAACAATAATGGAAGAAAATGAGCTGAAATCTGAAGTAAATAAAGGTAAAGTATGGCTGACGATATTTGTGATAAGTCATCTGTCCTGTGATAATCTATTAGCTTTATCTCTAGTAGTAGACAGAGAATTGGCCTAAGTTGAAAGCTGTGACGACATTTTGTGATAGGACATCAAGGAGCTGATAAGTCGTCAAGATTGCTGTCAGCCTAAGGCAGAACATAAGAGTAGAGGAAAAGCCTTGACGATATTTGTGATAGGTCATCAAAGAGCTAATAGGGCATCACCATTTTTCGTCAGCATTAGGCAGCGAGTACCAAAAGCATAAAGAAAGCTGACGACATTTGTGATAAGTTGTCAGCCTCCTAATAGGCTATCACAAATGGCATCACCTAATTCGAGGAATTTCTGAATTTTATTATTTTGTTTTCATAATTAGGGTAAACTATTTAAAGCCTTGTTTAGGGTTTTCTGAAGGGTTCCAAACTTGAGTTTTGAGACACATATTTTTGTTATTTTCTCTCTCTTGTTTCTTGGGTTGAAAAAAAAACAATTACTTTGAAGAGATTTTAATCATTAATTTAGGATTTCTTCTTTGATCTAATCTGAGAAACACTTATTGCTATTCATCTTGTTGTAAGTTCATCTTTCATATTATGAATTCAACTTGTTGTATCGATTATTACATTATGCGTGGCTAAATCCCTTTTACCCGAATTACGGGATCTATGGGTTAGGTCTTAGTAAGTTGCTAAGTGTTCAAGATTCTAAAGGTAATAGGACTCTTTGATAATTCTGAGGTTTTAATTATTATATATTGGTTGTAAATGATAGATAGCATCTGCTTTGATTTACTTAAGATAAGAAATCAACTATAGTAGGAAGTGAATTATTGACAAGGAATATAAATTCCCTAAGTCCGAGAGGATTAGGTAATTAAATGCTTAAGTAGGTCGAGAGACATTTAGGCATAACTTTGATAAAGACAATCTGTTGCTCCTACCTATCGTGAGAAACTTGAATCACTATTAGCATCTGTCAAGTACCAAAACCCATAGTGAACATAATTCTGGTTTTCATAAACTCTTAATTACAAACACTGAAAAAGTGACCAACAATTATTTGCTAATCATCAAAAAACCCTATTTTATCTTTTCGTATCATTTGTTTGAATTTAACTTGTAGCTTTAGCTTTAAACTAGTTTAATTGCCACTCACATTATTCCCTATGGATTTGACCCCGACTCCAAAGTTGGGTAAATATATTGACGATGACCGCCTTGCACTAAATTGACATGTAAGTTGAGTGTTATCTGTTCCAAAACCCTAAATCAAAACAACATAGAATACTGAAGGATAATATATCAAAATTGCACCTATGAAAGCGACATCTAAAGTTTTATCCCCTGGCCAACCAAAAGAAATAAATATTTGATTCCATATCACCCTAAACTGAGTATCCATATTACCACCTGTAATACTTGGCTTGGAATCGCACATAACACTATGGGACCACCACTAAAACCCAGGGCACCATCACTAACTGAAGGTGCCATAACCTTAAGAAGTTGATTTAGCTACACTAGCTGCCCAGTGATATTACATTGAGGACACTCCGTACAAAACTATAACTCTCCTTTCAATCATACCAAATCGTAGAAGCCTTAATTTAGAAAGAAATATATGCTGCCCTTAACTACCTGACCAACTCAGATTTAAAGCATTATTGAAACCAATAACCAACCTTTTAACAATCATATCACTCCTTAGAAACTCTATAATATGATATACCCACCTATATAGACTGATCTCCATGGTATGAATACATAAATCAAGAATCCCATGATGCCTAACTAAAACTCAATTGTGACGCCCTTAGTTTTTGGTCCTTGAAAATTTTCTAAGTTCTGAGCTTTCTATCCTAACTATGAATCCTCTGATGAGTATTAGAGAGATTTAACAGGTTGTAGCTACTCGTTCATAACTTAATCAGAACAAGTGGCTTAATATTTTGCTTTGAGTACGAGTGGATCTCAACTAGACATTAGGACTCCTTACGAGTTATATGGACCAAGTCATAAGATGACCAGTAAGCTTGGTCCAAGATATTATCTTCATTACGATTTGCGTCCACGATTCATAAAGACTCATGATGAGTCATTATGTCCCAATTGTAGGGTATCCAGTGTGTCATCCTAAATTTTTGTACTCTCGAGTATGAAAAGTGGTTACGAGTCATTATGTATGGTTACGAGTCGGTAGTATGAATTGTAGCCAGACCAGTATGGGACCTTAGTGGTTCTGCCTTGGCTATGACTCCTTTTTATGAGTTGTAACGTGTCTATATGTGTCGTATGGTAACTTGTAGCCATTGATGATTAAAATTTAGGTTTTATTTTAAGGGAATTTTTGACAATTTCCCTCTCACCCAATTAAAACTCCACATCCATAAAGCAATTAAGGGGGTTATAATTCATCCTTCACATACACAAATCACTTCAAAAATCTCTTCCAAATTCTCTTGAGAAATTCAAGTTAGGGTTTCATCAATTTGGTCATCTAAGGGCTAAAAGGTTAAATTCTTTTTGTAAAACTTGGTATTTCAAGCATGGTACTCTTCCCTTATTGTTAATTTTGCAAAAGCATGTGATTTAAAGTATTCTTCATGAGATATTTATGATGGTTTTGAAACAAGGGTTGGGGGTTTTGAATATTTGTTGTTGAACAATGTTTCCCCGTGGTTTATATATGATTAATCATGCTTTAAATATAGTTTTGAAATTGTGTATGCATGGGTGATGAGTGATGATTTTACCACTCATTCGCACTAATTATTCGTGCACATTACCTTGTTTTGAATGATTAAATAAGACAAATTTGTGGTTATATGTACTAATATCAACTATTTGTAGGCATAAAGTTGAGGAGATCAAAAGATATGGGTTGGAGTGTAAAATGATCAAAAGGGAGCAAGAAAAGTGCAGCTAAAGACATGGAGCAGAAAAGCCTCAGCTACCGCAGTCGCGATCTATTGACCGCGATCACAGAGTTCATGCAAAAGTCTTCAACCCATAATCACTGATGTTAACCATGGTCGCGTTTCCACATTCGCAGCCAAACTTGCGTGATCGCGGCCTAACGAAGGAAATTAGCCCAAGGGCAAATCTATAATTACACGTGTTGATCCTAAATAAAACAAAATGACTCAAACCCTAGCATGTATCACATAATTCTATCTTTCTTATTTTTTTAGGGTTTATATCTAGACTTAGTAGCCTCCATTTTTGGAGAATAAAATATTATATAAATTTTGGGTGAAGAATACATTGGAGACTTTCTAAGTGGAATATTTGCTTATTTCCATTGTTGATTATGTGGGAGATCCAAGTTTGAAGTAACATTCGCTCAGTTCTTCAACAAGTTATTTTAATGGAGATTATGGGTATATCTATGCTTATTTATCTTATGTGTAGCTAAATCTCCCTCTTGGGGTTATATGTGAATAGGGGTTTAAGTGTGTATGTGTTTTTATTGTTAGAATCTAATTGGTAGTTCATGTTTATGGGTTTTATTATTTTTATGCTATTTTTGTTGGGATTTAATGGGTGAAAGCCCCAAATAACCACATGAGTTTGATGAGCAAAAACTTCAAGACCTATAAAGTTCAAGGCCATCTTCAAAAGAAGGGTTTTGGGTGAAGTGTAGGAATCCATATTATTCTCAAAAGAGGGATTTGGAGACCAAACCAATGATAGACAACAATGTGTGTAGTTTGCTAAATTTTCACTACCTTAGACATAAGGGTGAATGTGAGGTTGGCTATGCCATGGGTATCACAATAGAAATATGGATGCCTAGATTAAGTTTGTGATTACCAATTGTTGAACACACCTATTAGGTATTCGAAATAATCAATGGGAGACAGTTTCGTGTTTTGCCAAAAGACTAGCATCAAAAAATATATAACCAAGCCTACCCATATTTGACTTAATAAATTGATGTTGACTCCTAACTCCCATAGTTCACTCCCTTAGTAATGCATAATCTCGAGATCTGTGCATAATTATTAAAACTCTAATTATTCGTAGCCCCAAATTTATATTATAAAAAAATAAAAAGAAACATTAGTGTAGAAACCTATTCCCTATTTTATATTTTTGTACCATTTGTTTGAATTTAACTTGTATATATCATTTAAAATTAATTTGATCACCACTCACATTATTCCTCGTGGATTCGACCCCGACTCCAAATTTGGGTAAATATATTGACAACGACCACCTTTTACTTAAATTGACATGTAAGTTGAGCGTTATCAAAAATGGCGCCGTTATCGGGGAACAATTTGGCGTATTGAGTTAGTTTGGAATTTTACTTTACTTTCTTCAATTCAAGCTTTTAAATATTTGTTTATGATTTTCTTTTTTATTGGTAGTGATTTTATTTTCCCTTTCTCTATGGTATCTTTCAACAAATATGATGTTGGTAGTTGGAAGTCCTATTTTGACGATCCATGTCCATATTATGATGTACCGCACTTCATGAGAGATTTTCACTATGCTCTTTGAAGAGAGATAGATTCACCATCTCGATACTATAGAGAGTTTAGGTGTTCTTTATGTAGTGGTTGAGATGGACATTAGAGGGATTGTCCAAGTGCCCCTTCCCCCCATTATACTAACCGAGTTGCTAGTTTTTCTTATAAGAATTATAGGTCTTATGAAGAGAAGAAGGAGGAGCAATAAACCGGACCCAATGGCATTGAAACAATACTTAAAACCATGTTGGATCAAGTAACTACAATGGGGAGAAAACACAAGACTTGCATCAATCCTATGGGGTGTTTAAAAGGGAAAATGTCAAGGCAAAGGAATTGGGAATGGACATAATTCATGCAAACACCACAACCATGCCCATTTTCTAAGAGAAGGAGAATCAAGAAGACAAACCAAGCTATGATGATGATCTTTGTAGTGAAGAGTCCTCGGTAACTTCATAATCTACCAAATCAAATGAGGAAAAAGAACCTAAAATAAAAGAAATGGTGCTAGAGTCTCAAGAATAATCAACGCAAATCTCTTATGATGATTCTAGCTCATTCTAAAGTGAAGATGTTTTAGAGGAAACAATTTTGAAATTAGGGATTGGACCTCATTCAAACCAATTCTCAACATAGTGCTTGGAGGATGTGATGACAATCTATCTACCTAGGAAAATGGTTGATCATAGGGAGAAGGAGTCCGATTCTTATATTTTGGAGTTTGCCATTCCAAAGGATCATATGGAACCCCATCCATCAAAGTGCAAAGGCAACAACTTCCAATACATAATGAGAGGTCTATTGATGTACTCACCTTTACCTAAGGAGACAAACCAAAAGTAAGATGTCACATTTGGTAGAAGATTCAAATCCTCTAAGTGGAGGCACAAATTAGGATTATAAAAGGCATCTTGATAATACATTAAACTACGCATTTGATGGCAGGCAACCCATCATGAAATGAAAAGTGGTAGATATCCTTTTATCTATGCATAATAGAGTAGATTTTCTTTTTGTATTTGTTCATACTTAATCCATGAAAAAGTGATTGTTAGGAGAAATTTTGATTAAAAGTGAAAAAAAGAGTTGGGAAAGTAGCCTGATGGATTGAAAAACTAAGTGAAGAGGCCTAGAGTTTTGGCCTCAGTTACCGCGACTGCGGTCGATGTCACTGTGATCGTGGAGGCCGCCAGTCTACGATCGCAGAATGAGGATCTCAATCGTGGTCATACTAATTTAAGTGACCATCTAACTGCCATTTTTCCCAGACACTCATTCTCAAAATTCCCTCAAAACTCTCTTATCTGTTGGCATTGTGTAGAGTATCCGAGACTTCATATCATCCCTTTTATATTATTTATCTGGTATGTAGTCTCAAACTCCCTCACTTTTATTGTCATTTTAGTCCTGGGATATGTAGTTTCGAAATAGACATGAATTCATTATTATAATGCTAAAATTGTGTTTGTCTATGTGTAAGGTTATGATTAGCAGTTGTAGGGTGTCTACATGTTATTTGGGGAAGTCTTGAGTACTCATATTTTAGCATAAAATGGTTGAAACTGATGTGTATATTATGTGTTCATTCAATGCCCAAATGATTTCAATGTGGATTCCTTCAAGTTTGGGGCTAAAACCTTGCAATCTAGGCTTATTTTATTTGATCATGATTTTTGTGCGCCTAGTTAGAAGACAAAGTTGGTGTTAATTTCGTGTATGTTAAGTAATGGCAGAACTATTCATTGTTGTCTCAGCTAACATGATTATGATCCTGATGACCCCAATAACAGTTAATTCTCTGTGATCGCCATACCTGAGGATAGCTATCTGTAAAAATTCAAATTTTTGCACATCTATTTTTCACCACAAAATCCTCTATAGCATTCCCATATGGGCTTTTCTTGTTAATCTAGAATAAGTTTTACTTTGCAAAATACTAAAAATGGCCTGAAATGTGTTCTATATAGGTACTCATCTACAAAATGGGAGACTTAGATAATACCAGATTCATATCTTTTGAATGCCACAACCAGTTTTATAATGACCTCTCAAGGACCAAGCTACTCCTAGAAAGAAGTATTTCTATGGACAGAGTCCCAGAGAAGTTCTTAGAATTATTTAATAGACTTGATGTATTAAGAAATGTGCTCTAGGGTTACCTTAGAGGCTGAGGGAATCCTCAACTGCTCGCCACTCATATGCATCTCGGTTTGATTATGAACTGTATTGGAAGGAGGTAAATAAATAGAGTGCCAGGGTTGCCAAATTGGAGAGAGTATATTCAGATTTAAAATATCACACAGGGACCTCAGGGAGTCACAAAAAAATGGTGAAAAAAGTAAAAAAAACACAATAATTCCTTAGCAAGATGTGGAAAGGGGTAAAGGATATATTTAAGGTGCTCAAACTTAAGAAGCATCTCCCTATATTAAGGAACAAAAGTGATAATGGAGCCTCTTTAAGTGGTATGGTGCTGATGATAGTGGATATGATACAGGGTATTCTAGAGAGAGCAATTTGTGAAATTGATTCAGGGAGCATCCCTTACTCTTATTTTGTTGACTAGGCAGTGGGGGCACACCAGCTTTTTGATTGTGGGTGCCTGTCCTTATATTTTTAGGTGGTGTTTTGATAATATTTTGGAAGATGTTTTCAATTTTGTTTTGTGATGGCATTTTGGATATTATTTTGTTGTGTTTTTGAGATGTTTTATATGGGCACTCTGATGGTGTCCACGCTTTTATGGATTATCATGTTTTTCTCTGAGTTTTTAGTTTTTATCTTAGTACTTAAGATTTTATTATAAATTTTAGTTAAGCGTCACTAGCGTTCCGTTTGACTTTAGAGACATAGGTGTAGGGGAATTCTGAGTATCCATAGCATAAATGTAAAGGATGCAAAGGAAGTTTGAGTACCTGTGGTATTTTATTTTGTAAAGTTGGGGTCTCTTTGTACACCATTGGCGAAGTTTGAGTAGCCATATGGTTGATTTGCCCATTTTTACCAAAAATATGAGACTAAGGCATTGGTTGTTTCTATGATTAGAAAATTATGCGTGGTACAGATTCAAAACAAACAACCCCCTTCATCCAAAAAATTTTATAAAAATCAAGGACATGGACATGAGCAATGTTGCAACAAATCTTTTTTTCTTTTTGTGGCTCCAAAAATTTTTTACTTTTAAATAGTGATAAATGCTCCACTTTTGTATCTCACGGGAGGGAAATTTTAACTCTCTTGACAAATTTTGCATGCCATATTTGGTGAGATTTTGGCATTCATCTCTTGTATACTTGTGTTATCTAGAACTTGCCCCCTTAGTCTTTAAAAATTAATTTTGATTGTATGTGGTTGGAGAAATGATCTTAGACCGTCTTGTGATTTTAGAACCCACACTAGCCTAAAAAGCCTACCCATGCATAATTGAAATCCTTATTTACCCACTTTGATCCTTTAGACCTTTCTTTGGCAAACTCAATACAAGTCGTGTTCCATTCTATTCATCCCTCTTTTGAATCGTACCCTCCTTGAACTTGAAAATACAACTTAGGGCTTAAATCTTAAGTTAGGGGTGGTGGATGTGATGGAAGGAAGTTTGGAGCTACGAAGTGTTACTAAAATACCCAATGTGCCTAAGTTATGAAATAAAATGCTCAGAAAAAAAAAGGAACAAACAAAGGAATGAACTGTACATAACTTGCAAGAAAAAGAAATGAAAGAAAAGTGGAGAACAAATGAGCGATTTGTAAGCATAAGAAAGGAAAGAAAACAAAGAAATGTGGCCCTTAGTCAAAAAAGAAGGAATTATAAAGGGTGATGTAGATGTTCAGGGAAGGGTGTAGCCATGTTGTTCCTTAATGGTATCCTACCCTAACCAGAACCTACATTACAATCTTAGAAAGTTCTTTGAGATCTCAAATCATTTACTTTATTTGTAGTGGCAATTCAAAATAGGGGCAAGCTTATGGTATGACTGTTGTTGCATAGAGATTTCTTTTGTGAGGGAGAGTTGGACACTTAAAATTCCATGTTGCATATCTTGTAGCTCAGAGTGTAAAATTCTTTTTCTTATGAGGATGGCATGTGAAACAAGTTCAGGTGGGTGGTTTTGTCACCTTTCGAGAGACGAGACAAATGGAGTATGACTTAGTTTCAAACAAAAGGTGAGTCACTTCTAGAGCATTAGTGGTTGTTGCTTGATTTCTCTTTAAAGTCGGATGCATTTTTTGATTGTGTATCTTATGGTGAGGGGTGTAGTAAAACTAGCTTAGCACATATGCAATGAGCTACTTATGGTTGCGATTAAAGTTGAGGTCATTATGATCTTTAAGGCATAAGGTTGGGCTTAAATAATTATGTCTCATGGTAAGAGGTAATGATGCTTGAGGACAAGCAAATATTTTAAGTTAGAAGTGTTGATGAGTGGTGATTTTACCACTCATTCACATTCATTATTCGTGTACATTACCATGTTTTGAATGATTAAATGAGACAAATTTGTGGTTAGATGCACTAATATCCACTCTTTGCTGGCATAAAGTTGACGAGATCAAAAGATGTGTTTTGGAGCATAAAACGATCAAAAGGGAGCAAGAAAAGTGCAGCTGAAGACTTGGAGCAAAAGAGCCTCAGGTATCGTGGCCGCGGTCTATCAATCATAATTGCGGTTGTCAAGAAAAATTCTTCCAATTGCGATCGCTGATGTTAACTGTGATCTCAACCAGATTTGTGCAATCGCATCCTAGCGGAGGAAATCAACCCAAGGGAAAATTTATAATTACATGTGCTGATACCAAATTGAACAAAATGACTCAAACCATATCATGTATCACATAATCCTATCTTCCTTAATTTTTTAGGTTTTAGCTCTAGACTTCATAGCCTCCATTTTTGGAGAAGAAAATATTGTATAAATTTTGGGTTAAGAATACATTGGAGACTGTCTAAGAGAAAGGTATTCTCACTTCCATTGTTGATATTATGGGAGAGCCAAGTATGAAGTAATGTTCGCTTAGTTCTTCAACAAGTTTTTTCAATGGAGACTATGGGTATATCTATTCTTATTTATCTTATGTGTAGCTAAATCTCTCTCTTGGGATTATGTGTAAATAGGGGTTTAAGTATGTGTGGGTTGTTGTTGTTAGCATCTATTTAGTAGTTCAAGTTTATGGGTTTTATCATTTCTATGCTATTTTGGTTGGGATATGATGGGTGAAAGCCCCAAATACCCATATGAGTTTGATGAGTGAAAGCTCTAAGATCTAGAAAGTTCAAGGCAATCTTTTAAAGAAGGGCTTTGGGTGAAGTTTAGGAATCCATATCCTCCTTGAAAGAGGGATATGGAGACCAAAGCAATGATAGACAATTATGTGTGTAATTTGCTAAGTTTTACTATCTTAGACATAAGGATGAATGTGAGGTTGACTATTCCATGGGTATCATCCTAGAAATAGAGATTTCTAGATTGATGTTGTGGTTACCAATTGTTGAACACACCTATTAGGTATTTGAAAGAATCAATGGGTGGAAGTTTGGTGTTTTGTCAAAATACTAGCATCAAAATTTATAACCAAGCCTACCCATTTTTGACTTACTAAATTGATGTTGACTACTAACTCCCACATGACACTCCCTTAGTAATGCATAATCTCGAGATCCATTCATAATTGTTAAAATTCTAATTATTCATAGCCCCAAAGTTATATTAGAAAAACCCAAAAAGAAACATTAGTGTAGGAATCTATCACCCATTTTATCTTTTTGTACCATTTGTTTGAATTTAACTTGTATCTATCATTTCAAATTAATTTGATCGCCACTCACATTGTTCCTAGTGGATTCGAGCCTGACTCCAAAGTTGGGTAAATATATTGATTACAACCGCCTTGCACTTAAATTGACGGGTAAGTTGAGTGTTATCAAAAATGGCATTATTGCTGGAGAATAATTTGGCGTATTGAGTTAATTTGGAATTTTAGTTTACTTGCTTGAATTCAAGCTTGTAAATATTTCCTTGTGATTTTCTTTTTTGTAAGTAGCTTTTTATTTCATTTTACCTTTATCTATGGCATCTTTTAACAAATGTGATGTTGGTAGTTAGAAGTCCTATCTTGATGATCCATGTCCAGATTAGACATACCACACTTCATGAGAGATTGTGACTATGCTCTTTGGAAAGAGATAGATTCACCATCTCGATCCTATAAGGAGTAAAGGTGTTCTTTATGTAGTGGTCAAAATGGACATTAGAGTGATTTTCCAAGTGCCCCTTCTCCCCATTATACTAACTGAGTTGTTAGTTCTTCTTATAAGATTGATAGGTCTTATGAATATAAAAAGGAGAAGAAACAAATTGGATCAATGGTATTGTGTTTAAAAGATCATTGTGTATCTGACTCAATGAATGGAAATGTGAGATAAATGTTTTTTATTAGGCTTTAAAAGACATTGTTTAGCTGAGTCATGAAAGTTGAGGTTTGAGTGACTGACACTGGAAGCTGTGCTAGCCAATGGGGGGTTATTATGGCATATGGGTTTGAGTTCCCTTGCTTGTGACCAGGTGGTTTGAGACCACCTTATTGTTATTATTATGATTGGATAATTCGAGTTCTCCATATTACATTTCATGATTGGGTGCGCAAGTTACCTTAGTATATGGTTTGAGGGTTTGATTCCCCTGTGTATATATATATATGATCTTTCTCTAGTTCATGCCACTACATGCACTGGGGCCCGGCCAGGGGGTATGAGTTGGATCCCATATAGCCCGTGGGTGCTATTATATAACGGTTAAACTATACGATCCAGGTTAAGTTTTAAAGTGCATGTTGAACCTTGTTCCCTATCTCGATATGTGATATATATATATATATATGTATTTGATCATGTGCATTGGATTTGAATGATTTTGAACTGTTGATTATGGCATTATGTTATGCTTATCCCTGCATTACGTCTTTGTATGTTGTATCCTCATGTGATGCAAGATGTAGCCATACTTCTACCTCTCCTGCTCAATGATTCATATTTAGGATCGTCTCATGAGTTGACATTAAAGTGGTTAGCTTTTATACATTGAAAGTCTACATTTCATGATTTGGTTTCTTATGTCTCAAACCATTCAAACTTATTTTTGGCTATAGTCTGGGGCATGTTCTAGCAGTTATTGATATTCAGTTTGGATTCTTTTTTTTAGAAGGTTTTATTGAATTACTATGGACTTGGGTTACGTTGGTTGGATGTTTTTGGCTAGTTTTTGGTTGATAGACTATAGATATATTTTAATTAGCTTTCAGATTACCTTTAATTTATCTTATTATATGCTCAAAATTCATCCAATATTAGGGTATATTGTATTGTTTGGTTAGGTATCGAGAGTGATCTTCTATCCCTGTAGGAGTTAAGATACCCGTCACAGCCAGGCCCTGATTCAAGTCGTGACAAGATGGTATCAAATCCAGGTTTGGTGTCATTAGGTATCCAACAAATCTATGTCAAGTAGAGTCTCTTTTATTGGTATGTAGCGTGCCATACTTATAACAGAAAGGATACAAGGAATTTAGGAATGTTTTCTTTTCTTGTTTTTCTATTTTGAGCCATAGAGTCTAAGGCCATGAATCTCTCTGATTCCCATTTGTTTGCCTTTCAGATCATGCCTCCAAGAAGATCTGGTATCCATGGAAAATTTTTTTGTCCAAAGGACAGTGTGGATGGAGCTTGCCCTTCTCTAGGAGTTCAAACCCAGTCTTGGGTCGCTACTTTTTCTTTCCCAGATGGAGCTCTACCAAATCCCCCTATTCCTTCTCAAGTACCTCGAGCTGATGTGTCTAATGTTGAGTTTTTCTAGACAATTTATTTTCTTACCTAGTTGGTGGCCTCTCAGACTAAGAGGTTCACTTTTGTTGCTCCATCCTTCGAGGCCACTAAAGTTAACCAAATTATGAGATTGAGTCCTCCTACTTTCAATAATTGTAAAGTTGAGAAAGATCCTCAAAGTTTCATTAATGAGATAAAGAAGATCTTGTATGTGATTCATTCTACTGACGTAGAGTTTGTTGCTTATCAGTTGAAAGATGTGGTGTATTAGTGATATGAGGAGTGGGAATAGTCTAGGCATGATGATATTGAGTCAGACCTATGGGATAATTTCTCTAATGCTTTTCTAAACCACTTATTTCCTTAGAATTTAGGGAATTCATAGAGTTTGTCAACCTAAAGTAAGGCAGGATGGTAGTTAGGGACTATGCCTTAAAGTTCCATCAATTATCCCGATATGTTTTTGAGTTGGTTTCTATCATAAGAACTAGAATAATAAAGTTTACTTTTGGGCTATCCAGTAAATTTATCTCAGAGAGAAAGGCTTCCTTGTTGAACAAGGGCATGGATATTTCTCAGCTTATGGTATATATGCAACAAGTGGAAGAAGAAAAGAAAAAGCAAATAGAGAAGAGTGAAAGGTAGAGTAAGAATTCTCATTACTCAGATCAGGGTGGAGGTCAGCAGCAAAGTAGTATAAAAGGTGGAAAGTGGTCTAAGAAAAAGTGGGGCACTTCTGGTTCCTACTCTACTACTAGTTCTCCTTAACCTAAGTCGCCAGGTGATCTTTATTCTTATTATGATAGTAGTTTTAGAGCACCAGGTATTTATTCATAGGATAAAGGGGTGTAGCCAGCTCTGTCATATCTTTCTTGTAGATTTTATGGTCAGGTGCATCATAGTTTTTGCAGAGAAGGAAGGAACAAGTGATTTAAATATGGTTAGATTGGTCATTTAAAAAGGAATTGTCCTACTAAGGTTGCGTCTGAGAGAATAAGATTCCTTTTTCCACTTCATCTGTACCTGCACCAAAGGGTGCTACTTCTGCTTCTATCTCCAGCATAGGTCAAAATCATCTATATGCTCTTACCACCCGTGTTGCTACTGGTATGCTTAAACGTTTTTCTCATGATGTGTATTATCCACTCAATCCCAGATCTACTCTCTCTTATGTGACCCCATATGTGGTTGTTTATTTTGGTTTTGACCCTGACTATATCTTGAATCCTTTTTTGTGTCCCTCGATAGGTGACTCCATTATGGCTAGAAAATTCCATAGAGGTTGTGTGATTTCAGTTCAGGGTAGGGAGACCTTGGTGGATTTGATAGAGTTGGACATAGTAAACATTGATATGATTTTGGGGATGGACTGGTTGTATTCGTACATGTGTCTTTGGATTGTCAGAGCCATAGTGTCAGTTTCCATTTCCTAAATTAGTTGGTGATTGAATGGGAAGGTAGTTCCCTAGCACTTAAGGAAAGGTTCATTTCTTATCTTAGAGCCCAGAAATTGGTATCTAAAGGGTTCCTCTATCACTTGTGCTTGTTAAGGATTCTAGATCTGAAGGTCTTTCTTTATAGATTGTCCCTGTGGTCTATTAATTTCTTGAGTTGTTACCTAATGATCTTCGTAGTATTTCACCCAATAAGGAAATTGATTTTAGGATTGGTCTTCTTTTGGACACTCGCCTTATTTCTATTCCTTCTTTCAAAATGGTTTCGGCTGAGTTGAAAGAACTTATGGATTAGTTGAAAAACCTTCTGAATAAGGGTTTTATCCATGCTAGTGTATCTCTATGGGGTACTTCTATACTCTCTGTGCTTAGTCAAATATGTATTGATTATCGCCAACTAAATAAGATTATAGTGAAAAATAAGTATCCACTCCCAAAGATTGATGATCTCTTTGATCAACTCAAGGTGCTAATTTTTTTTCTAAGATTGATCTTTGATCTAGGTACCATCAGTTAAAATTAGGGAGGCGGATATCCCTAAGACTATTTTCTGAAACTAATACGGTCACTTTGAGTTTTTGGTAATGTCTTTTGTCTTGACAAATGGCCCAGCAGCATTTATGGATCTTATGAATTGGGTGTTCCATCTATTCTTAGATTTGTTTGTGATTGTCTTCATTGATGATATTTTGGTGTATTCCAAGAGTGGGGCAGATTATTTTGATCACATCTGGATCCATAGAAGGTTATAGTGGTTAAGAAGTGGCCTAGGCCCACGACTCCAATCAACATATGGAGCTTCTTGGGTTTAGCCTGTTACTATAGAAGGTTTGTAAAATGTTTCTCTTTGATCGCTAACCCATTGACTAAGTTGACTCACAGAAAGGTAAAGCTCTTATGGTCTTATGCTTTTGAGGGTAGTTTTGAGAAGCTGAAGGACAAGTTGACTTTGACTTTGATCTTAACTCTGCTTAAAGGCACTAATAGTTTTGTGGTCTATTGTGATACATCCCGTATGGGATTGGGCTATGTTTTAATGCAATATGGCAAGGTAGTCACTTATGCTTCTAGACAGTTAAAGGTTCATAAGAATAATTATTTGACCCATGATTTGGAGTTGTTAGCTGTGGTATTTGCATTAAATATCTGGCAGCATTATTTGTATAGGGTCAATGTTGATATTTATTCTGATCACAAAAGCCTGTAATATGTGTTCACTTAGAAAGAGTTAAATCTCAGGCAAAGGAGATGGCTTGAGTTGCTAAAAGACTATGATATTAGTTTCCACCATTATCCAGGTAAATCTAACATGGTTGGTGATGCTCTTAGAAGGTTGTCCATGGAAAGCTTGTCTTATATGGATGAGAAGAAGTAGGACTTGGTAAGGGATATTCACCATTTTTCTAATCTCAGAGCTCGTCTCATAGATTTTGAAGATGGTGGTGTGATCATTCAAGAGGTGGCAAGGTCATCTCTTGGTGTTGTAGTGAAGGATAAGCAAATATTGGATCCGTCTTGATGCTAATCAAGAATGATATAGGTAGGCAAAAGGTGATGATATTTGAGTTCGGTGGTGATGGTATCTTGAGATACCAAGGTAGACTATGTGTTCTTAATATGGATTGGTTGTGAGAAAGAATTTTGGCCAAAGCTCATGAGTTACGTTATACTATTCATTTTGGTTCAATGAAAATATATCATGATCTTAAGGAGATTATTATTGGAATAACATAAAGCGGGATATGGATAATTTTATGGCTAAGTGCATGGTGTGTCAGCAAGTGAAGGTTTAACACTTGAGCCCTGATGGATTGTATCAAGAGATTGAGTTGTTGGTATGGATATGGGAAGTGATTAATATGATTTTGTTACTTGTCTTTCATGGTCTTGTCAATAGTTTGATTCAATTTGGGTCATCAAGGATAGGACGACTAGGTCTACTTACTTTTTTCTAGTAAGGACTAATTTCTCTTTTGAGAACTATGCCAAGTTATTCATTGAGGAGGTCATGAAGTTGCATAGTACTCTAGTCTCGGTCATTTTTTATTAGGGCACTCATTTCTTATCGCACTTTTGGAGGTTAATACAATGAGGTTTGAGGAATAAGGTAACCCTTAGCATTGCTTTCCACATGCAGATGGATGGGCATGCAGAAAGGATAATTAGGGTCTTGGAAGAAAAACTTTGGTCTTGCATGTTAGACTATGGTGGAAGTTGGCTTGAACACTTACCTCTCATAGAGTTTGCCTACAACAACAATTATCACTCTATCATTGGTATGGCACTGTTAGAAGCCTTATATGGTAGGAGGTGTAGATCTCTTATCGGGTGGTTTGATATTGGTGAAGATAAGTTATTTGGTCCTGATTTGGTTTACCACGCCATAGAGAAGGTGAAGGTGATTGGGGATAGACTTAAGGACACCCAAAGTCATAAAAAGTCCTACGCTGATGTGAGACGAAGGGAGTTGGATTTCAATATGGGTGATTTGGTGTTCTTAAAAGTATCTCCATGATGGGAGTGATGTAGTTCGGTAATAAAGGGAAGCTCTGTCCCTGTTATGTCAATTTGTGCTTGGTTGTGAAGAGGGTTGGCAATGTTTTTTATGAATTAGAGTTTCCCTCTAGTTTGAACTCCATTCACCCGGTATTTCATGTTTTGATATTGAGAAAATGTATGGGTGATCCTTCGATGGTTATTCTTTTGGAGGAGGTGGGTATTTTGGATTCCTTATCCAAAGAAGAAGTCCCGATTGAGATTTTGAATTGGCAAGTCTGTCAGTTGCAGACAAAGGATGTGGCTTCGATAAAGGGTCTTTGGCGAAACCAAAAGGTTGAGGAAGTTATTTAGAATTCGAAGAGGACATGAAGTCCAAGTGTCCATTCTTGTTCCTAGTTCCCGATAATCATGCTTTAGGTATGTGTGGTCCTTAATATTTTGTTTTCTGTCTTTTTTAAAGGAATATTGTAAACTCCTTAGAGTCTTTGTTTTTTGTCTTAAAGGTAAGAGTAATTATGTTTGGAGTTTAATCGTGCTAATAAATGCCTTGTCCATTTATTCTAGGACCAATGATCCTAAGGGGGGAGTATGTAACGCCCCAGGTTTTTGGTTATTGAAAAGTTTTTGAGTTTTAACCTTTCTTTCTGTCTGTACTACGACTACCTTGACGGGTCACAGGGATTTGGTCATAACTTAATCAGAACAAGTGGCTTAGTATTCTGCTTTGAGTATGAGTGGCTCTCAACTAGACGTCAAGACTCCTTATGGGTCATAAGGACTAAGTCATAAAGTGTCTGATAAGTTTGCTACAAGACACTATCTTCATTATGACTTGGGGCCATGAGTCGTAAAGACTCATGACGAGTTGTTATGTCCCAATCGTAGGGTATCCAGTGTGTCATCCCAATTGTTGTTGTCTTGAGTGCAAAAAGTGGTTATGAGTTGTATGTATGGTTATGGGTTGGTGGTATGAATCATAGCCATACTAGTATGGGGCCTTGTCTTGGCTACCACTCCTTGTGATGAGTTGTAATGTGTCTATATGAGTCCTATGGTGACTCATAGCCATTGACAACCAAATTTTAGATTTTACGTTAAGGTCATTTTTGATAATTCCCATCTCACCCAATTAAAACCCCACATCTATAAAGCATTTAAGGGGTTATAATACATCCTTCACGTACACAAAACACTTCAAAAAGATCTTCCATATTCTTTCATGCAAGTTAAGCTAGAGTTTCATCAATTTGGTCATTCAAGGGATAAGGGGTTAAATTCCTTCCATGAAACTTATTTCAGGCATCTTACTCTTCCTTTATTGTTAATTTTGTAAAAGCATGTAAATTTAAAATATTGTTCATGAGATATTGATGATGGTATTGAAACAACGATTAGGGTTTTGAATATTTGTTGTTAAATAATGTTTTTGTGGTTTATATATGATTAATCATGCTTTAAATATGGGTTTTAAACTTGTGGGTGTGTGGGTATGGTGAAGTGGTAATGACCTCAATCCCATATTGTGAAACTGGTTTTTAGTTATGAGAAATGTGGAATTGAACTATTCTGGAACTATTGCATTGTGATGTTAAATTTAACCTTATGGTTTTATGTCTTCACAAGCTGTTGCATAATTGAACCAAGGGGATTGTTAATTCCCCAAGTAATGTAATTATTTTGGCATGTCATTGTTACCTTAAAAGTGTAGTTAGTGTGATAATACCAACAATGTATACCTTAATGTGAAATATTGTTCAATAAATGGGAATATATGATAAATGTGTTTAATTAGGCTTTAGAAGAGGGTTGTGTAGCTGAGTTATGAAAGTGGAGATCTGAGTGACCGACACTAGAAAATGTACTAACCGATGCAAAGGTCGTTATGGCTTGAGGATTTTAGTCCCTTTGCTTGTAACCAGGTGGTTTGAGTTCACCTTATTGTTATCATTATGATTGGAGGGTTCCAGTCCCCCATAACCCATTTTATAATCAGGTGTGTAACTCATCTTAGTATATGGTTGGAGTGTTCAAGTTCCCCATCAATATATATACGATCTTTCTCAAGTTTGTTCGGCTACACGCACTAGGGACCAACCAGGGGGTAGAGTTGGGGGCCATATAGCCATGGGTATATTATATGATGATTGAGATACACGATCCAGGTTAAGTTTTAAAGTTCATGTTAAACCTTTTCCCTATCTTGGTATGTGATTTATATATATATGCATTAGATTATGTGGATTGGATTTGAATGATTTTGAACTGTTGATCACGCCATTATGTTATCCTTATCCTTGAGTTACATGATAGTATTCACCCTGCTAACCATCTTTGGATGTTGTATCCCACGCAATGCAAGATCTGGCCATACTTTTACCTCTCCTTCTAAGTGATTCAGATTCATTATCGGCTTATGAGTTAAAATTAAAGTGGTGAGCTTCCATACATTAGAAGTCTACATTACATGTTTTGGTTTCTTATATATCAAACCGTTCAGACTTGTTTTTGGCGGTAGTTGGGGGCATGTCCCGACATTTATTGATGTTTAGTTTGGATTCTCTATTTTGAAGACTTTATTGTATTACTTGAAACACCCTGGGTTTTGTCCCTTGGAAAATAACTGAGCTTTGATCTCACTGTCTAAGTAATGACTCATTATATGAGTCGTTTAGTATGGGTACGGGTCAGGTGACTAGAGGATGGTGGTTGGAGATTTGTTATGGTTATGATTTTGTGGTATGAGTCATTAGGGGTGATAACTAGTCATTAGGATGATCCTTAACCAAATTCAAAACTTAGTGACTTGACTTGGCTTTGAGTAAAAATAGCTCAGTAAGAGCTGTGACGATAGAGTATGAGTGGTATAGTTGAATTGTATGTTGTCCAGTGTCTAATTCCCTCAAATTCTGTCTTGGGTATGACTAGGCCATACAAGTCATATCGTTTGGTAACAAGTGGGATCAGGGAATCGTATAGTGGACAGTGTGTGGGTGTCTAACTCACTGTATTGGTGTTGGCTCAATGGTATGAGTCATATGTTGTGGTCATGAGACACGGGATCGACTGGTAACCACCTGCGGTCGTTTTACAATTTTAAGCTGTGAGCATTTTAGATATTTCCCCTTTTAACTTACTTTGACACCATGACTTAAAACACATTTTTGGACTTCATTAACCTATTATTCCCAATCAAACACTCTTAAAATCTCTCTCAAACTCTCTTTCAAGCAAAAGGCTAGGGTTTCATCATGATAATCATTTAAGGCTTTCAAGGGTGGTTTCTCTCCATCTTCCTTGGTGTCTAAGACATGTTACTCCTCCCTCGTTGCTATTTTACAAAGAGCATATATTTTAATGTATGGGTTTTTATGATATTTTTATGGTTTTGAAACAAAGGTTAGGGGTTTTGGATGTTCATGGTTGAACAAGGTTTCTTATGGTGTAATTATATTTTCTTTCATGCATTTAGTATGATTTTGACATTGTGGAATGCATGTTACTGGTAAAGGAAATTTGGGGTAAAATATGGATTCTCCAAATTACTTGGTTATGGTTTTGAAACTTATGTTCCCTCAACCTATTTGTTAAAATATCAATGAGAATGATTTTTGACACCTAGTTTGACTATTCTTGAAATCTTTGCATTGTACAAAATATAATGCAAACATGAATGGGTCCGGTTGATTTTAAATGATTTGGAAAGGCCTTAATGGCCATGGTCTTGATTTAATTAGAAATGGGGGAGTTTAACTTTGGTTTAATGGTTTTATATTACATGGTTGGAATAGATTAGCAAGCGCTAATTTTGGTATGACGATACCAATGGTTAATGCCTAATTAAAAGGACTCCTTGGTAAATGGCTGTGAATGAGTAATTGGTTTTAACATGGGCTTAAAGGGAGTTGTGTAGAAAAGCTATGGAAGGTGGAGGTCCCAGGGGGACCAATACGGGAAACTGATGTTTGCCGATGTAAGGTTTGGTCATGGTGACCATGTGCTTGATGTTATGATTTATATTTTAGGAGATGTACTAGTCATCTCAGGTTTTTCTCTGGTTCATGCAGCTACACGCACCGGAGCCCTTTTCGTAGGGGAAGCTGAACCCTTAAAGCCTGTGGGTGGACATTTAGGATGGCAAAGCTACACAGTCCAGTTTAAGGTTTTAAATGCATGCTACACCTTATTACCTACCCCGGTATGATCTATATATGTATATATGTGATTGCACATGGTTATTTGTTTAATTTGGTTTTGAGTAATGACATTATTTTGTCTTTATCCCTAAGTACATTCTAGCATTGACTCTACTAATCATCTTCGGGCACTGTATCCCCACATGATGCAAGAACTAGCCATACTACTATTCCTCCTACTTAGTGACTTGGATTCGGTGGATTTGTTTGAATCTGGCTGAAGTGGTGAGCTTTCATTTTCCGAAAGACTCCATTTCATGCCATGGACTTCTTTTCATTATTTATGTTTCTTGGATTTTGGTTTTGGCTATGGCCGGGGGTATGTTCTGATCGAATATTATTTGATTTTTGTTAGAGGCTTTATTGGACTACTATAGGCATAGGAAGTGTCGGTATTAGTGTCAGCCTTGGTATTGGCATTGGCATTAGGGTTGTAACTGGTTGGATATTTTGTTAAGGTTGTTGGATTATGAGTTTTAGACTTTATTTAATGTCTTAGAATTATTATTGTTTTATCTTGTTATATGTTCAAAATTTATCCGACATAGGGTGTAGGTTGGTTACGGTTGGGTATTGAGGCTAGTTTTCGATCCTGGTTGGACTTGAGATGCACGACATGACTAAGCCCTGGTTTGGGTCATGTCAGATTGGTATTAGAGCCCTAGGTTCATGGTCAATAAGGAGTCCACAAATTCGTGTCTAGTAGAGTCTTTTTTAAGGGTGTATAGCACACCACACTCATAAGGGAGAGGCTCCAAGGCATTTAGAAATATTTCTTTTTCTTGTGTTCTATTTTCAAGATGTAGAGTCTAAGGTCTTGAAATCTTCTCTAATACCCATTTGTTCTCTTTTCAGATCATGCCTCCAAATGATCTAAAGCTCACAGAAACTCCTCTATCCCACTCGAGGATAAAATTGATAGGAGCCATCTTACTTATGCGGTCTAGACCCGGTCTAGGGGTTTGGAGAGATAAGAATAAAAGGGTTGGTGTGTCCACAACTACAGCTACTAGTGCTTCAAAAGACTTAGATTGTAAGGGCGCTACTAAAAGGCTTTCTTTAGTTCCTATAATAGGGAGACAATCGAAGATGCAGCAAAATAGGAACTTTACGATTTTAGAGCGCTATTTTCAACCCCATATGAAGGCCCTCCAGTCAATCAAGTGTTGACACTGAATTAGGTTTGACCTTCCTTCTCAATGTTCGGATGACGCCCCTAGCATTTCACTCTTTGAGTTGGGTCTAATTCCTGATTGCCCTCCTAGAGTTCCACTGGTTCCCTTCAGTTCTTCTCGAGCTCCTCAGTCTGATGTAATGAATGTTGAGTTTTGTCAGTCTATTCATATGTTGGAATAGTTGGTAGCTTTTCAGTTTGAGCGTGATATTTTTACTACTCCATCTTCTAAGGTCACAAAGGTTGGCCAATGTATGAGGTTGAACCCTTCTGTGTTTACTGGTGTTAAAGTTGAAGAGGATCCTCCAGATTTTATCAATGAGATGGAGAATATCTTTTGCGTTATGCAATCTATGAATGTGGAGGGTGTGGAATTTTCTACCTATCAATTAAAGGATATGGTAAACCAACGGTATGAGGAATGGGAACAGCCTAGGGATGATAATTTTGAGTCAGCCCTGTGGAGTAATTTCTCTAGTGCTTTTCTAGAACACTTTTTTCCTCAAGAGTTAAGGGAGGCAGAGGTAGAAAAGATTTTTAATCTGAGGTAGGAAAGATATCAGTCAAGGTCTATGCCTTGAAGTTTCACCAGTTATCTCGATATGCTCCACAGTTGGTTTCTAAAATGATGACTAGAATGAAAAAGTTCATTTTTAGATTCCTGAGACTTGATTTTAAAGAGTAAGGCTACCTTTTTTAACAAGGACATGATATCACTAGGTTAGTTATGTACATGCAGCAGGTTGAGGAAGACAAAAAGAAGCAAGCTAAAATATGGCATAGGCAGATTAGAAGTTTAGATTTTCTAAGTAGGGTGGTGGCCAGCAACAGAGTGGTAGGGATGCTGGAAAGTAGCCCAAAAAGAAATGGGGCAATTGGGGGTCTTATTTGATGGCTAGTTCTCCTTACCCAAAGCCGTTAGGTGATAGGCATTTTTATGTAGGCGATAATTATGGGGCACATGGTGTCCTATCTTAGGCTAGTAAGGCCCAATCAGCTTCATTCTATCCTCCCTGCAGATTTTATGGTTGATTGCATCATGGCTAGTGTGATAAAAGGAAGGACAAGTGCTTCAACTATGGTCATCCAGGTCACATGATTAGGAACTTTCCTATTGGTAAGGTTACTTTTGGGGCAAATAAGGTCCATGCAGCCTCTTCATCAGCTCTGACACCAAAAGGTGCACCATCTAGCTCCGGCACTGGTCCGAACTGACTCTATGCTATCACTATCCGTCAGGAGTCTGATACATCACTTGATGTCGTTACCAGTATATTGAAACTTTTTTCTTGTGATGTATAATGTTTACCTGATCTAGGGTCCATTCTTTCTTATGTGACCCTATTTATGGTTGTGCATTTTGGTTTTGGTCTTGAGTGTATTTTGAACCATTTTTTTGTTTCTACCCTGGTAGGTGACTCTATGGTTTTCAGGATAGTCTATAGGGGTTTTGTAGTTCTGTGGGTGGTCGGTATACTTTGGTGGATCTTCTTGAATTAGACATGGTTGATTTCAATATCATATTTAGGATCAATTTGTTACACTCGTACTATACTTTTCTAGATGGTCATACCTATAAGGCCATCTTTAATTTCCCAAATGAGACGGTTATTAAATGAGAGGGTGATTACCTAGCTCCTAAGAGAAGGTTCATATCATATCTTTGAGCTCATAGATTCATCTCCAAGGGGTGTCTCTATTATCTAGTCTTGATTAAAGATTCTAACTTGAAGGGTCCTTCTTTGCATTCCGTCTTGGTAGTGAATGAATTTCCTCAGGTTTTCCTTGATAACCTTCCTGGTGTCCCTCCCGATAGGGACATTGAGTTTGGGATTTATCTTGTTCCAAACACTCATCCAATTTCTATTCCCCCATATAGAATGGTTCTAACTGATTTCATCCATCCTATTAGGTTTCAGTAAGGTAAACCGGTGTTATTTTTGCATAAGAAGGATGGTTCCCTTCAAATGTGTATTGATTACCAATAATTTAATAAGGTAAAGGTAAAGAATAAGTACCCTCTTCCAAGTATAGATGATTTTCTTGATCAGCTTTAGGGTGCCAAGTTTTTCTCCAAGATTGAACTTTGATTTGGGTATTATTAGCTGAAGATTATGGTGGTAGATATTCCTAAGACTGTCTTTTGTACCCGATATGGGCATTTTGAGTTGCTGGTTATGTTGTTTAGGTTGACTAATGCCTCGGTGGCATTCATGGACTTGATGAATAGAGTCTTTCATCAGTTTCTAGATTTGTTCATCATTGTTGTCATAGATAATACTTTGGTGTACTCTAAGAGTGAGGTGGATCTGCCAATCACCTCCGCATTGTGTTGCAGACCCTAAAGGAGAAGTAGTTGTATGCCAAATTTTCTAAATATGAATTCTAGTTTAACGTTATTATTTTTTTGGGTCATGTCATTTCTAGTGAGGGATCATGGTGGATTTACAGAAAATTACAGTGGTTAAGAGTGGCCTAAACCCATGACTCCAACTGATATTCAAAGCTTCTTAAGGTTAGCTGGTTATTACAAGGTTTGTGGAATATTTCTCTTCTAGTGTTGCCCTGTTGACTAAGCTTACTCAAAAGAAGGTAAAGTTCTTATGGTCTGATGCTTGTGAGGGTAGTTTTGAGAAGCTGAAAGATAAGCTGACTTCAGCTCTAGTCTTGACTTTTCCAGAGGCACGGATGGATTAGTGGTCTATTATGATGTGTCCTATGTGGGGCTTGGTTGCGTCTTGATATAGTATGGCATGGTGATAGCTTGTGCCTCCAGACAGTTGAAGGTAGAGGAGAAGAATTATCCGACTCATGACTTAGAGTTGTTGGTTGTGGTGTTCGCATTGAAAATCTGGCATCACCATCTTGTCCGATCATAAGAGCCTAAAATATGTGTTTACTCAAAAAGATTTGAACCTTAGGCAAAGGAGATTTCTTGAGCTACTCAAGAATTATGACAGTCGTCACTACTATCCAGGCAAAGATAATGTGGTTGCTTATGCTCTTAGTAGGTTATCTATGGGGAGTCTAGCTCATAAGTATGAAGAAAAGTGAGAATTAGTGAAAGATATTCACTATTTGGCTAAACTTAGAGTTCGCCTCTTAGACTCTAAGGATGGTGGTGTGTTTGTGCGGAAGGTGGCTCAATCATCCGTAGCTGCTGAGGTGAAGGAGAATCAAGTGTTATATCCTTTTTGGACGAGGCTCAAGGGTGATGTAGGTAGGCATAAAGTAATGGTTTTTGAGATTTATGGTGATGGTACCTTGCGGTACCAAGGGAGGTTATGTGTTCCATATGTGGAAGGATTCTGAGAGAGGATCTTGGTTGAGGCGCGAGTTGCGCTATGCTATCCATCCCAGCTTGCTGAATATGTATCATGACCTTAAGGAGATGTATTGGTAGAACAATATGAAGCGGGATATGGCTAGTTTTGTAGCTAAGTGCATGGTGTACCAACAAGTAAAAGTTGAGCACATGAGGCTTGGAGGATTGTACCAAGAGCTTAAGTTGCTTGTGTGGAAGTGGGAAGTGATCAATATGGATTTCATTACCGGTCTTCCTCAGTCTCGAAATCAGTTTTATTCAGTTTGAGTCATCGTGGATAGGATGTCAAAGTCTACTTATTTCTGCCATTGAGGACTAGTTTTTTGGCAGAGGATTATACAAAGTTGTACCTCTAAAATATTGTGAAGTTGCATGGGTGCTTGATTCTATTATCTTGAATCATGGTACGCAATTTTCATCATACTTTTGGTGGTTATTTCAGAAAGGTTTGGGAACCAAGGTGAGTCTTAGTACTACTTTCCACCCATAATCAGATGGGTAAAAGTAAAGGACTATTCATACATTGAAAGATATGCTTTGCCTCTTATAGAGTTTCCAAAAAACAATAGCTACCACTCTAGCATTGGAATGGCTCCGTTTGATGCCTTGTATAGTAGGAGGTGTAGGTCTCCAATTAGATTGTTCGAGGTTGGTGAGCTGGAGATGTTTGGCCCAAATTTGGTTCACCAAGCTATAGATAAGGTGAAGGTGATTCGGTATAGGCTTAAAGCCTCCCAAAGACACCAAAAATCCTACGAATGTTGAGGCATAGGGAGTTAGAGTCTGAGGTTGGGGATGGGGTATTCTTGAAGGTGTCTCCCATGAAGGGAGTGATGTGGTTTGGGAAGAAGGGGAAGCTTAGTCCCCGATATTTTGGTATGTACTTAGTTTTAAGAAGGGTTGGCAATGTTGCTTATTAATTGGAGTTGCCTTCTAGTTTGAGCTCCATTCACCCGGTGTTCTATGTGTCCATGTTGAGGAACTGTGTCAGTGATTCATGCCTATCAAGGATATTGGTATTTCAGATTCCTTGTCCTCAAGAGGTTTCGATTGAAATCTTGGATTGGTAGGTTCATCAATTACGGACCAAGGACATAGCTTTGGTAAAGGTTCTGTGGAGGAACCACAAGGTTGAAGAGGCTACTTGGGAAGCTGAAGAGGACATGAAGTCCAAGTATCCATTCTTATTTTCCTCTTTGAAAGATCATGTGTAAGATATTTTTATTCTTAACATCTTTGTTTTCTAACTTAGTTAAAGGTAAGAGTAAAGATGTTTGGGGGTTTAATCATACTAGTCACCGCCTTGTCCTATAATTCGGGGACGAATGATCCAAATGTGGGAGAATTGAAACACCTTAGTTTCTGTCCCTTGGTAAATTCCTGAGCTTTAAGCTCACAGTACAAGTAAAGACTAATCATATGAGTCATATAGTGTGGGTATGGGTCAGGTGATCAAATCATTAGGGACTAGTGAATAGTTATTGGGGTTCTGTTATGGTTATGGTTTGGTGGTACGAGTTTTTAAGGGTGGTAATGAATCATTATGGGTGGTAACAAGTCATTAGGATAATCCTTAACCAAATCAGAAACTTAGTGACTTGACTTGGCTCTGAGTACGAGTAGCTCACCAAGGGTCGTGAGGATAGGATATAAGTGGTATAGTTGAATTGTATGTTGTCCAGTGTCTAATCCCTTTGGATTCTGTCTAGGGTATGACTATGTCATACGAGTCGTATGGCTTAGTAACGACTGGGATTAGGGAGTCATATGGTAGACAGTGTGTGGGTGTCTAACTCATTGTATTGGTGACGACTCAATGGTATGGGTCGTATGTTGTGGTCACTAATTACGGGATCAACTCATAACCGCCTATGGTCATTTTATAATTTTAAGTTGGGGGCATTCTAGACATTTTCCCTTTTAGATTCCATTGACACCACGACTTAAAACACTTTTTGGGACTTCATTAACCTATTATTCCCAATCACTCTTAAAATCTCTCTTAAACTCTCTTTCAAGCAAAAGGCTAAGGTTTCATCAAAATAATCAATTAAGGCTTTCAAAGGTGGTTTCTCTCCATCTTCTTTGGTGTCTAAGGCATGTTACTCTTTCCTCATTTTTATTTTACAAAGAGCATGTGTTTTAATTTATGGTTTTCATAATATTGTTATGGTTTTGAAACAATTGTTGGGGGTTTTGGATGTTCATGGTTGAACAAGGTTTTTCATGGTTTAATTATGTTTTCTTTCATGCTTTTATAATGATTTTGACATTATGGGATTCATGTTAACGGTAAATGGAATTTAGGGTATTATGGAATCCCTAAATTACTTGGTTATGGTTTTGAAAATTATGTGCCATCAACCTGTTTGTTATAATGCCAATGAGAATGATCATTTCACCAAGCTTGACTATTCTTGATATCTTTGCATTATATAAAAAGTAATGGAACCATGAATGGGTCTAGTTGATTTTAAATGGTTTGGAAAGTCCTTGGAGGACATGGTCTTGATTATTAGAAACGGAGGAGTCTAACTTTGGTTTAATAGTTGGAATAGACTTGCAAGCTCTAATTTTTGTATGATGATACCAATGGTTAATGCCTATTTGAAAATACTCCTTGGTAAATGGTTTAAATATAGGCTTAAAGTGGGGTTATGTAGCAAAGTTGTAGAAGGTGCAGGTCTCGAGAAGACCAATAATGGAAACTCATGTTTGCCGATGTGAGGTTTGGTCATGGTGACCAGGTGCATGATGTCACACTTTATATTTTTGGAGATGTCCTAGTTATCTCTGGTTTTTCTCTGGTTCGTACGGCTAACATGCACTGGGGCCCTTTGAGCAAGGGGAGTTGAACCCATATAGCCCGTGGGTGGACATTTAGGATGGCAGAGCTACACAGTCCAAGTTAAGGCTTTAAATGCATACTAAACCTTGTTCCCTACCCCGGCATGATCTATATATGTATATATTTGATTGTTTATGGTTATTTTATTTGGTTTAGAATAATGGCATTATTTTATCTTTATCCTTGTTACAGTTGGGTATTGGGGGGTTGTCTCCGGTGTTAGTTAAACTTGAGAGGCCCAACACGACTAGGCCCTGGTTCAAGTCGTGTCATTACTGTGGACTTGGTTTACATTTTTTGGATGTTTTTGGCTGGGTTTTGGTCGATAGACTATAGAACTAATTTAATTAACTTTGATCTTACCTTTATGTTATCTTGTTATATGGTCAGAATTCATCTGACATTTGGGGATGTTGTATTGTTTGGTTCGGTGCAAGGGGTGGTCTTCGATCCCTGTGGGACTTGAGATACCCATCACGGTCAAGCCCTAGTTTGGGTCGTGAGATCAATCCACTGAGATAACGATACCTGTTTAAGAATAACCAATAATTTGTGGTGCTATGTATATGATCCTTCTAGGATGAGAGTGATTTTTACCCCTATTGGAAGGATCTCTACCCCCAAATGGAATACTACTAAAATTATGTTGATGGTAGGGCCTTTTGCTGCCACCTTTATATATCTCAAGACATGTCTTTTCTACGGTCCTTGTGTGTAATGACCTTTAAGGTTATTTTTTGTATTTCTGCTTATTTTTTATGTTAGAACTTTGTTATAGCTTCCCCAAGTCATCTATGACATGTTAGGACTAACAGTTTGGTTATCGGGTAGTTCATTTGGTTTTTAGAGCCAATTCCCTATTTTGAAGTTTTCACTGGTTTAAATTGGCTACCAGGTGAAAACTTCAATCCAATTAACTTGTATGCTAATTTTTACTATTCCAACAACTCCAAAATGTCAATTTTAGGCTAGGTGGGCTCTTGGTTTGAGTCCCAAGGCACCGAGGCTCATTTCGACCTACAGGTTTGAAAGTTAAGAAAATGGAATATGGGTGTGGGACCTATTTTTAGTCGAAACAAACTCGGATGGAAATTTTGACTGCGCCGTTGAGACTGAAACATCAAATTAAGTATGGTAGCATAGTCTGCTTGTGTATATGAGATTTTGGATGAATTCGAGGGGTTGGCTAAGACTTGGAAAATTCCAAGTCTCAGTTGTATCTGGTGCACTCACTAATAGCGACCATGGGTCGCAATCACTGTACCCTTGATAGGGCACCATATTTTATGATCACAGTTTCCATTTCTCGATATTAACTCTCTTGGCATCCTTAAGGTGTGGCGATCGCAAATGTTGGGTCATGATTACAATACCCGAACACTTGGGAAAGGAAAAAAGCCCCTTTTTAGCTCGTTTTTGCCCATTTCTCATCCATTCTCAAGAGACTAAAACCCTAAAGAGTGGATTATCTTAGTATTAGAGCTTGTGGGTGATTTGGGGAGCTTGGATAACAATTTTTACATGATTTTCCTTCGAATTTGAGGTAAGATTCCAGCTCATTCATAGTGGATTTTCTTATTTCTTGTTCAAAATTCCTAAAACTTGGTGAGTTGATTTTAACACCAATGTAGCTCGGATTTCACCCATTTTTTAGGGTGATTACTCCTTGAGCATAAGAGAATGCTGGGTTAGTTTTGGAAATACAATTTTCATAGGTGGGACCCACATGGGATTTTAAGTATTTTAGGACCCAATGCACAATGGTGCAATATGGGTATCATAGTTCTTGTATTTATAAGTAGAATGTAATTGTGATACTGGGGTGTATTGTAGAAGCTTCTCGAAAGAAAATGGTGATTTAGCAAATTTTAAGCTTTCTTCGAGGTCCAGGTAGGATAGGCTTCTCCCTCCTTATATATTTAGCTAGTTCATAGTATGCTTATGATATCATGTTAGATTTGGGGTGGGTTTTAGACGTTGGCGATGAATTTGTAATACTTGAGTTAGTTGGAATTTTTAGGTTAACCAGAAACCCTAACTTAGGTGTATTTCATTTAGTTGTTTAGTTCCTTAGTAGAACTTCTATCTTAGGGCTAATTGAGGTTTCTTTAACATATGAAAGTGGAATTAGATACCTTAGTCTAGTCTGGGGTAGAATTGCCTTAAACTGGATTTTAGGGATTAGAAGTGGGCCTTTCTGGCCTGCCCTAGGCCAAGACTTGAGATAACTCGTTTGACCTTTATACTCTTGCGACATATCTTGAAATATTTAATATGAGGCTTGATGAAGCTAGAGACCTAATGGACATGATGGTTTGATATTGGGTTGATTCTAAATATAGTAAAACCCGATAGTGGTGATTTGGTTTCTATATGAATTATATATATATACACATACTACATACATATAATATATAATTATCGATTTAAGTCAGGATAAAGATTATGATATTTATCATATAAATACCATTTAGAGTCTAGATAATGATTATGAAATTGATGATATAAATACTGGTTTGATTCCAAATAATGATAATGATATTGATGATATAAATATCGGTTCAAGTTTGGATAAGATTATGATATTAATGATATAAATACCATTTCGAGTTTGACTATACTTATGATATTGATTATATAATACTGGTTCAAGGCTGCAAGGAAGTATGATAGATGGACAATGTGGATATTGGTTTAAGTTGGAAATGGGAAATTTGAATAAATGGCATGACATGGATGGATTCTAGTCGTATAGTGAAGGTTGGTAAATGACGGTGGTTTGATTTATTCTTTACTTAGTTGTATCCTCCAGGCTTATGGAGACATGCGTTGGATTATTTTCTTTTTCGCACTAATTGGCTTATGGGGGGAAATTTTGTAGTAATAATTGCATGTGTTTAATTCCTTTATGTTATGTTATTATTTCGGTTATTTACTTACTTATATACAGCATTGTTGGAGTTGAATCTGGTTTGCCTGTACCATGACTTAGTTATGTTATCTTGAATTTTATCGTATTTATATCGTGATTTAGCTCAGTCGGTTGATGATACCTACTGAGTACCCATGGTTTTGATACTCATACTACACTTCTGTACCTTTTTAGTTCAAATCCAAGTACTAATTGTCATCATTGATTCATTGATCGTGTTATGATGGATTCTAAAGATCGGGTGAGCTATTAGAGTCAGAGCTGCCACTTTCCTTCTATCTTATTTATGTCTAGTCTTTTGTTCAAGACAGATTGTATTGACAGTTTTAGAACTTGAGTTGTATTTGTGGTAGCTCTTGTACTGGCTCTGCTAGGTCATGGGTTGGTTATCTATATTGTTGGCTACCTTTGCCTAATTCCATTGCCTTATTTATAAGTTGCAATTGTATATTTTCGCCTCTTTTGGGTATTTTCAAGCAAGTTAAACCATAACATTTAGCTATGAGTTACGATTTGGCTTACTTACTTGCAGGATAAAGTAGGTGCCATCATGACTCGTAATTGGATCATGACATTGTGTCATGACCAGATTTATGAGTCATGATGGCACCTACTTTATCCCACCACTAGGTAAGCCAAATCGTAGCCCGAAGCTATAAGAAATAGGCTAACTTGGTGGAAAATGGCCTAAAAGCTGGAAATCAACATTAAAAGCTTATAATAGCAATAACACAGACATAATAGTCTAATAGATAGATAAAATATCAACAATCATCCCACGACCTAGTAGTGTCGATACAAGAGCTACTACAAATGGAACATAAGTACTGAAATAGTCAAATACAATTTGTCTCGATAACTAAAACACCATACATAGATAATAGAAGGAAAGAAAAGGCATCTCCAACTTCGAGAGCTCACCCTATCTCCAAAATCTACTCAGCATGAACGTCACATCAATGGCAGCTACTAGTACTCGGATCTGCACCAAAACGGTACAGAAGTGAAGTATGAGTACCAAAACTATAGGTACTCAGTAGGCATCATCGGCCGACTGAACTAAATCATGATATAAGTATGATAAGATACAAGATAAAATAACCTCAGTCAAGGTAAAAGTGAAAACCTGGAAATAATCTCCAACACTTTAAATAAATAATTGGAACAGACATAATAATGAAAGAAGTGGTAATTAATACTACAAAATTGGCCCTCATAAGCCAGGAAGTAGGAAAAAATAAATAACCCAATGCGGGACCTAATAAGTCCAGAGGGTGCAATCAAAGGAAAGTAAATAATTAAAGATCCATAACTTCACTGAATATCTGCTATAACCATCAAACCATCCATAACATATCATATCATTCCTAACTCTCAATGCCGGACTTGAATCGGAACCCATATCATCATCATTATAACATACTTAAAAGTATATGCATCATACTTCATTTGTCGGACTTGAATCAGAACTCATACTATCAATATTATCATTATTTGAAGGACTTGAACCGGATTTCAAATTATCAATATCATCATCAATTGCTAGACCTGAACCGAAACTCATATTGTCAATATCATCATCAATCTACAGACTTGGCCGAACTTATATTATCAATATCATCATTAATTGCCAGACTTGAACTGGAAATCATATCAATAATTCATACCAATAAACCACATTGATAAACCATACCAATAAACCATATCACTAGACCATATCAACAAACCACCAGGTTTTGCCCAAAATTAGCACCAACTCCCAAATACCAACTAGCATAATCATTAAGTATTTAATCTTCACAAAGACCAAAATAAGAATGTATAAAATACATATATAAGTCTACAAAATTTAACCCAAGTATTGCCCTAAGATGGGCCGGAAGAGCCCATTTTTAATCCCCAAAATCCATTTTTAGGCAAATTCTACCCCGGACTAGGCTAAGGTATCTAAATTCATTTCTAGAGGTTAAATAAGCCACAATCAGTCCTAAGAAAGCAATTCTTCCTAAAACATGAACAACTAAGTTAATTTCTCCTAAAACATGAGCAACTAAGTCAATTCCACCTAAATTACAGTTCCAAAATAGTCTAAACGGTCCAAATAAGACTAATCATTTAAATCATGCTTCCAATACCCAAATCCCATCCCATATCTAGCATAACAACATTATTATACTACGTATTATCTCAATCTATGCAAAAGATAAACCTAGCCTACCTGGACATCGAAGAAAAGCCTAAAGAAATTGCTAAACCACCAATTTCTTCTTTTGAGAAGCTCCGGCAAGATGACATACTATCAAAATCACAATATACTCATAAAAACAAAAACAATGATACCCATATTGTAGTATTATGCTTTGGGTCCAAAATTATGTAAAAAAAATCCCATTTGGGGCCCATTTGCAAAATCGCACTTTCAAAATCAAAAAAACGTCCCTCTATGCTCAAGGAATATTTATCCTAAAAAGGGTGAATTCTGAGCTCGAATGTTGTTATAATCAACCCACCAATGATTTAGGGATTTTAGAAAAAGATAAAGGATAAAATCATGAAATTAATTAAACCTTATCTAGAATTTAGAGAAAAAAATGCATAAATCGAGTCAACAAACACTCCAAAATCACCTACTAGTGATCCTCCTAAATTTCTACACTCTTTAGGGTTCTAGACACTAGAGAATGGCTGAAAATTAGAGAAAATAGGGCTAAGTTGGGTTTTTATACCCTTCCCAAGTACACAGATGTGGCTTAAGTAGACACTGGGCAACTTAAGCAGACACCGTTTAAGCAACCTAGTGTCGCTTTAGCGATATTTAGCATCTGCATAGGTACCGCTTAAGTGGTCACTTTACCACTTAAGTAATGCCTAGTTGGTCCAGCCTGATCGCTTAATTGGTAGGCTGGGCACTTTAAGGGGCCTCCACTTAAGTGACCAAATGGGTTCTTAAGAAGTGCACCAGTCTAAGATCAAGAATTATTTTGAACTTCTACCGACCTCTCGGAATTCATTAAAAATCTTGTATACGTAAACAAACTATGCCACCCTATCAAATTCGATGCCTAAAACTCAATGGCGCTGTCAAAATTTCCATCCGAGGTTGTTTTGATGAAAAATAGGTCCCATACCTATTTGTCATTTTTCTTCACTTTCAGCAATAGCTCAAAATGAGTCTGGAAGCCTCGGGACCGAAACTAAGGGTCCACTTAACCTAAAATTGATGTTCTGGAGCTATTGGAAATGCCAAAATTGGCATACGAGGTTGTTTGACTAAATATTTTGCCTGATAGCCAATTTGAACCAGTGAAGACTTAAAAATAAGTAACTGGCTCTAAATAAAAAATGAATTGCCCAGTAACAGGACTGTCAATTTCGTCGAGTCATAAATAACTTGGGGTAGCTATACGAAAGATCTAAATGGCAAAAATGAGTGGAAATATAGAAACTGACTGGAGTGTCATTACTATATCCACTAATAAAAGAAATTTTGTCCACAAAAGTAAAGGATTAGGATGCACTTGATCCTTGAACAAGTGAGAATACCGTGTCCACATCTCGCTCTAGATCTCCCAAGAGCCTCCTCTATAGGATGGTGCCTCCGCTGAACCTTAACTACTGGAATCTTTCTTGTGTGCTACCGCCTGACATTAATAACTAATATGACCACTGGCGCCTCCACGAAGATCAACCACTCATCCAACTAAATAAAGTCCCATCTAAGAACATGAGATAATGAAGAATATATCGCCGCAACATAGAAACATGGAAAATGGATGGACAGTAAGAAAATCTTGAGGTAATACTAACTCATAAGCCATCTCACCAACTATGTAAAGAATCAATAAGGGTCTAATATATATGGGGTTAAGCTTTTCTTTTATCTCGATCCTCATCATACCCTTCATGGGCGATACTCGAAGGAATACCCGGTCACTAACTCCATATCTCAAGGCACGAAGACTGTAATTTGTATAAGACTTCTGCCTACTTTGAGTTGCCCTCAACCTATCTTGAATCACTCTGACCCCATCTAATGACTCCTGAAGCAAGTCAGTACCACGAGGTCAAATATCGGAGGTCTCAAACCATCCGATCAATGAATGACATTGTCTACCATAAAAATCCTCAAAGTGTTCCATCTCAATAATCAAATGCTAGTTATTATTACACAAAAACTCTACCAAGACTAACTGTTGCACCCATAGACCTCCCAAATCTATAACACAGGCTCAAAATATATCCTCAAGAATGTGATAGTCCACACAGATTGCCCGTTGGTCTGAGGATGGAAGGTTATAATAAGATCTACCTGAGTATCCAAGTCCTCTTGAAAAGCTCTCCAAAAGCTATAAGTGAACACCAAACCCTGATTTGAAATGATAAATAAAGGCGCACCATGCAAATAGAATATCTCACACACATAGATATGGCCTAACCTCTCGGCACTAAAGGACATCTAAACAGGAATGAAATGTGCCGACTTGGTCAACTAATACAAAATGATCGAAATACCATTGAAATCATAGAAAGTATAAGGCAAACTACTAATAAAGTCCTTGGTAATATTCTCTCACTTCCACTCAGGAATGGGAAACCTCTAAATCAATCCACCAGGTCTCTGATGCTTTCCCTTCACCTGCTGACAACACAGAAAACAAGCTACAAAATTTGCCATATCTCTCTTCATACTAATCTATTAATAATGTGTCTTAAATCTATATACATCCTAGTTGTACCTGGGTGAAATATCTAGTGCTTTAAGCCTCATGCAAAATCGGCTGAAATTGAAATACAAGCTAGGCTACCCATACTCACCGCCTTCCAACTCAAGGCATTCGTTACCACATTTGTTTTTCTTGGATGATACAAAGTAGAATGTCATAATCCTTAAGCAACTCTATCTATCTACGCTGCATAGAATTAAGCTCTCTTTGGGTCATAAGATGCTAAAGACTATGATGATTCACTAATATCTCACATGCACGCCATAAAAATTATATCTCCAAATCTTAAGTGCGAAAACTACCTCCACCAACTCTAAATCATAAGTAGGGTACTTGCGCTCATGCACCTTCAACTGCCTTGATTCATAAGTAATAACTTGACCCTATTGCATCAACACACAACCTAACCCAATACCAAAATCATCATAATACATGGTGAATCCCTCACTCTTAATAGGAAGAGCCAAGATAGGATCTGAGGTAAGAAATCCCTTGAGATTTCAAAAGCTTGACTCATACTTCTTTGAGCATTGGTAAGGAATCTCTTTCAAAGTCAATGTGGCCATCAGTGCAATAATTGTAGCAAATCTCTTACGAACCGTCTATAGTAACTGAATAAACAAATGAAGCAACAAACCTTAAACAAAGAAGTAGGTCTTGCCCAATCATGAATCGCCTCGATCTTCATAGGGTATACTATAATCCCATCCTTAGACACCAGATATCCAAGGAATGCCACTGACTCAAGACAAAACTTACACTTAAAGAATTTGGAAAAAAGCGTATAGTCTCTCAACATCTAGAGACAATCCTAAAATATTGCATATGATCCTCTATACTCCTTTAATACATAAGGATGCTGTTGATGAACACAATCTCAAAGGAATCCCAATAGAGCCTAACATATGGTTCATCAAATGTATAAATATGGTTGGGGGTTAGTCAACCCAAAAGAAATCACTAGGAACTCATAATGACCATACTAGGTCCTAAAAGTTGTATTCAGGATATCCTCAAACCTAATCCTCAGTTGATGGTTACTGGGCCTCAAATAAATCTTAGAAAACATTATTGCACCTTGATGCTGGTCAAACAAATCATTAATATGAGGCATAGGATAACCTTTACCATCAACTATTAAGTTGCCTATAATCAATAAACATAAGCATGGAACTATCCTTCTTTCCTCAAACAACACAAAAGCTCCCCAAGGTGACACACTTAATCTAATGAAATCCTTATCCAAAATATCCTGAAGCTGAGAATTTAACTTCTTAAGCTTGAGAGGATCCATGTGATAAGGTGCCATAGAAATAAGTTAAGTGCTCAGCTCAAGACCAATAACAAACTAATATCATGCTCAAAAGAAAGACTAGGTAAATTGGTAGGGAAAACATCAGGAAACTCATAAATTATAGAAGTAGTTTCAAGAGATGGACTCTCCATACAACATCACAAATATAAGAAGATAAGACTCGCAACCCCTAGAAATAAGTCTCCTAGCCCAAATATTAGAAATAATCCTCATCGACTCATGGCTAATAACTATCTGGCACACAAATGGGGGTATGTCGGCCATGGCTAAGGTAACGATCTTGGAAAAATAATCCAAGACTATATGATAGTGGGATAACCAGACCATGCCCAAAATCACATCAAAATCCACCATATCTAACACAATCAGATCATCCTAAGTATCAAACTGTCGAACAATCACAACATATGTCTTATAAACCCATTCCACTACTAAAGAATCACCCACAAAAGTAGATAGACATAATTGCATAGCTAATGAATCCCAAGATAACCCTAACCATGAGGTATAGTAAGTAGGCACATAAGAATAAATGGATACCAAATTAAATAAATCAAAATCCTGGCATACTAAAATCGTACTTGTGATAATAGCATCCAAATACTTAGCCTCATGTCTAGCGGGTATGGCATAGAAATGACTATTCCTGCCACCTGGTTGGGCTTCTAACTAACATCCTATCCTACCAGTATGAGAACCTGAACGAGCACCCTTAAGACAACCTCTATGACTATGCATACCAACTCTAGATAGGGCAAAACTGCCTGAATCATTGAAACACTCTGAACTAAAGGAACCATCGCTCTATTGCTAGGGCAAACTCTTAAGAAATGATCAAAATCTCCACAACCATAAAATATCCCAAGCACTATACTAAAACCAAAAGATCCGACTGACCCAAAATAAAAACCACAACTAGAATAATTAGAAGATGAACCCCTCAAAGACAGGCCACTACCCTGGCCAAGACAATTAGTAAAACTAGACTAGCCACTATCGATAATTTGAAGTGTGGCCTCAATGAGCATACTAGACTGATACTGATGATAATACGGCTGACGTGGAGGGTACTTACCCTGAGAACCAATGCCTCTAAACTTTGAGCCACTATAGCTCCCACTAAAACAATCCTAAAATCACAACCTCATATTATTGTCCCTTTGGGCATCGTAATACATCTCTTACATAACTAAGCATAGTCAAAAATATCAAAAAAAGACCTACCTAAAGCAACCAAACTCTATGTCAACATGTGAAGAGGGAGCCTCAATCCTAAAACAAAGTAATTCACACCCTCATACTCAGTAGTCAAAATAGATGTAGCAAGCCTATAAAACTTATAAAATTGAACCTTATACTCCACAATAATCATGGATCCTTGCTCTAACCTTGATAACTGATCTCTTAAATAATACCTAAGGCTGCAAGGCATATACTTCCTTAAAAAGATCTTATAAAACTTATTCTATGGCAATGGGAAAGATTTAGCTAGTTTGGAATCAAGATGACCACTTTACCAATGTCAAACTGCCAAGTCCAACTAAAAATAGTGTAATCCACACTATGAGTCTAAAATAGGCCCAAAATTATGCCCAAATTATAAAACCAATACTTATAAGTAATCAATAACTCATACACATCCTCGCTCGGTGCAGAAGAAAATTTAGGTAGAGCCAGTCTTAAGAATCTACCCAATATCTTCTGCTCCTCAACAAACATAGCAGGTCGAGAAACCATCGACTAAGCAACTACCAATTGGGAAACTGTCGGCATAGGAAGGACAACAACTTTAGGAGTCGCACCTATAGGTTGTACCCCCACCTCAGTACCACTTTGAAACATAGATTGTGCATCATCCATATATTGTGTGCCATACTAGTTGTAATGACCTAATTTTTAGTAATTTATTTGAATTATTTATTTTTATACAATTTCACCATTTTATCCTTCCACGTGGTTGAATTATAGTATTTTTAGGGTAGGGTATGTGATTGGCATGATTCCCAATATATTTTAGTGTGATTATGTGAGATTATGATTTTTGGTGGTAATAAAGGTTTTATAGATAACTTCAATCAACATTTATTGATTTGTAAAACGGATGAAAAAATGAATTATTTGGATCTTGGAATGGGTTATATTCCCCATTTTCATAATTCTTCACAAATTTTGCAACTTGGAGCTTGGGGTTTTGAGTTTGGGAAATCTCTTCCATTTTTAAGCTTAGGTAAGCTCCAAATCCATATTTCAATTATTTTTCTTTGATTTTGATCATTTATAACCTTGTTAAAACATGGATTCAAAAGTGGAATTGGGGGGTTTTGCCTTGAATAGCCTAAATTAGTAAACTGTCAATTTAAACCCCAATTTTAACCCATTTCACTTGGGTTTTCTTCTATAAGCTCCTTTAATAATGGTTAATATATTTTGGACTAAAATTTCAATTTTACCTTTTTTTTTATAAATCTATTTTGGGGGTCCATTTTGACCCTAACCTAGAAATAGGCAATATGGGTATCATTAGATTTCTTTTAATGTGTAGATTATATATTTGTATATTTTAGCTGATTCTAAGTATGTTCATAAGGAGAAAGCTCTATGATAAAGGCTCTTTAATGTACCAAGTCTGTACCCCAGACGCTACACAATGCTAGCGACCCCGAAGGACCACCAGCTAACCCATGACTAGTACCTGCTGTGAGCACTGAATAATAATAACACTATAATAATAACATAACTGAAATAAGTGCGGAAGTTAGGATGAAAATGAAATAAGGTTCATAACTGAAAGACCAATACTGAAAGATGAATACTGAAAACTGAAACATCCATATGAAATACTCTAGTCTAAAAGCCTCTAACTATCTGATTTATAGAGCTGATCGGACAAGCCCCCAACTAACTTCGACTACTAAAAATTGTACTGAAATACTAAAATAATACTTTATCCTCAAACTATAAAGACTCACCACTAATTTTGCTGCTGATAGGTTGGGCTGCTAAGTATGGTTAGGAGCCCGTGCATCTAAACCAATAATATAAGACATCATAGCTCAAAAGAAAAGTATGCGTCAGTACTTTGAATGTACTGGTATGCTAAGTGAGGTAGGCTGATATGCATGGGTTCATATGTATGAACAATAACTAACTGAGTAGCATGAATATAACTGAATGAGAGAATATGCATGAATGCATAAATTGTAACTGAGATCATCTTAATACTCGTTACTGAGTTTTAAATACTGATTAACTAATATCTGAGTTTACTGATACTGTAATACTGATAACAAAGTGACTGCTTCTGATAGTCTTGATTTTGTAGAACCGAACTGAGTTCTATACTGAGTTGGGTGACTGTATCTGACAGTCCTAATTCTGTAAAATCGAACTGAGTTCTATACTGAGACTGAAACTAAAATTAAAACTGTCGGAGGTAATCATCTAATTAAAATGCCCCTCTCTGAATGGATTGGGGTCCAACCTATAACCCCAGTTGGAAGGGTGTCAGTACCATGCCTTGGGTAATGACAAGTTGTGACCTAAATCTCTCTGGAAGGAAGCTCTTTCGTCAACCCTCGCTGATAAGAGAACTCATATGAGATGTATCAACCCTAGTCTGGCAGGAAGATATCTCAACCTACACTGGCTACATTGTTCTGTAATGCAGGGATTGAAACTAAGGGTCAAACCCAATATTGGTATAAATGCCCCTATCCCTGGGTTCTATCGGTGCTAAATCCTACTCCCAATTGAATAGAAACTAAACTAATTTATAGTCCATACTAGGCTTGACTAAATTATTACTGATCATACTAACTAACTAAACTGAAATGAGTTCACTGGGTTCTGCTAACTGATGGAGTACTACTGAATTTGGTTAAATGACTGAGTTCACTAAGTTCTTAACTGAATACTGAACTAAGACTATGACTGATTACAGAGTACTATTGTTCATAACACTACTGAGACTATTTTGTAACTAATGTATCTCTAGCTAAACAGCTAAATTTTTGGGTATTAAATACCCTCAGGAATCGATTCTACAAAAAGTAAAGCATAAAGTAAACTTGAAAAGCATAATACTGTACACTGGTTAATAACTTATTTGTAGAGACATTTTATCAAACAGCTGTAAGGTATAAGTTTATGCATATACTAATATGCCATGAACTCTTCCTCATTTAACTCATATGAGCATTTTGACAAATAATTGGGGAGCACAACTATGCACATGATACTAAAACAACACGTAGGCATCATAACCTAAATTCCCAAATTCATAAATTCAATAGATTTAACATGAATTCACATGATAATACACACATAATAATCAATTCCACATGAAACTTGTAATAGGCCATGGATTAGAAACCCAATTAATATTATAATCATGAATAAACTTAAATCCAATCATGGAAATCATGGAATTAATCTACTTAAAATTTAAAAGAGTTTCTTGGACTCCAAGGGTGAAAGGAACCCTTGGATGAACACTTCACACACCTGAGTACTTGAATTAATGAAGGTTGGTGGTGATTTCTTGATTCTTGAACCTTGAATTAAAAGCCCTAGGGTTTTGTTTCTTGAGTAATTTTGTGAATAGTGAACGGATTTTGCCTTTAAAGTGGATAAATTGCGTGTTTTTGGGGCTAATAGATGTGAGAAAATAACCTAAATGCCCCTGAGGATGCGGCTTTTTAATGACTAAAAATTGGCCTAGCTACTCGCAGATCGACGCGCCGCATCGAAGGATCGATGCTATGGCTGACGCACCACATTGAGTCCACATCGGTTCACTACAAATTTCACTAGAAGCTAGGTAAAAATATTCATCAATGCAATAGGCGACATGGCGAATTGATATTGTGTTGATACACTGGTTTGGACTCCCAAACATGCTTCAAATAATGATCAAAAAATCCAAAACTCGTTCAAGAACACCTACTGACATTCCTGATCATGAAGCAACTTAAAGTTTGACATTTAATGGTCGTAAAGGTCACAAAATAAGATCACCAACTATGAAGGCTAAAATAACTCTAACTATGAATACTTAGCTAAAATTGTCTAAGTCTGGGACCCCTCAACAAGCTTTAGAGGACAGAATTAAGCTTAGGATTTTGTGGGGTCTTATAATATATCCCCCTTGGGAACATTCGTCCTCGAATGAGACTGACTAAGATAGGAAAACTGATAGAATGAAAGCACATACTGTACATGTATAATTGAAGCATGATTTCATGACTAAGACTACTGATATACTGAATTATCATACTGAACATGCATAACTAATGCATGATTTAATAATTGAAATTATTGATAAGCTGAGTTTGTATACTGAACATGCATATCTGATGCATGAGTACATAATTGAACTGATTTATGAATGTATGACTGAGTATGCAACATTACTTGATACCAAGTTGGTAACTACATCTGAACATAAAACTTAGTAATTTAAGAAAAACTGTTACATTGAGCTAAGTCTGAGTTTATAGAGAAGAGGTGAGGATACTTGGTTCGCAAAACTGCTTCTACTTCCTAAGTAGCCCCCTCAATGGACTAATTCTGCCAAAGAACTTTGATTAGAGGGACTTCTTTGTTTTTCAGTCAACGAATCTGATAATCAAGGTTTTTGACTGGAATTTCCTCATAAGAAAGGTTGTTCTCAATATCTGTACCCTCAACAGGAACTACAACTACTGGGTCACCTATGTATTTATTTAGCAAGGAGACATGAAACACTGGGTGCACTGAAGCTAAGTCTGAAGGCAACTCAAGCTCGTAAGCTACCTTTCCAAAATGGCTGAGAATTTGGTAATGACCTACATATCAGGGATTAAGTTTCCCCCTTTTGCCAAACCTCTTCACTTCTTTCATATGAGAGATTTTCAAATACACATAATCACCAATCTCAAACTCGAGATCCTTTCTGCGCATGTCAGCATATAATTTCTGTCAGCTTTGAGCTGTCTTAAGCCATTCCCTGATCAATTGAACTTTTTCTAAGATATCAAATACCAAGTCAGGCCCTACCACTATGGCCTCACCCACTTCAAACCAACCAATAAGAGATCTACATATCCTCCCATAGAGCACCTCAAATAAAGCCATCCAAATGCTGGATTGGTAACTATTGTTATACATAAATTCAATCAAAGACAAGTAGTTATCCCAATTACCTTTAAAGTCAAAGGCCATGCTCTTAGAATGTCTTCTAAAGTATGGATGGTCCTTTCAGCTTGACCATTTATCTGAGGGTGAAAAGTTGTACTGAGGTGAACATGGGTACCAAGACCCTTTTGGAAGGCTTTCTAAAAATGAGAGGTGAACTGCGTACCTCTATCTAAGATGATGGACAATAGAACTCCAAGCAATCTGACCAACGCTCTGACATAGAGCTTGGCATAATCCATGACTGAATAAGAGGTATAGACTTGGTCATCCTGTCTACGATAACCCATATAGAATCTGCTGACAATGATTATGAGGCAAACCCATCACAAAGTCCATTTTCACTTCTTCCCATTTTCATGTGGGAATACTAAACTCCTGCATGGACCCACTACGCTTCTGATGTTCAATCTTAACCTTTTGATATGTTGGACATTTAGCTATAAACTCTATAATATCTATCTTCATCCCACTCTACCAATAGACTTCCTGTAAGTCGCGGTATATCTTAGTGGCCACTGGACGAATGGAGTAGCACGCACCATGCACTTCTACAAGAATCCACTGCCTTAAGTCATCTACACCTAGCACACATAGTCGACCTTGGCAACGCAATACACCATCTCCCCTATGGGAGAAAACCTCCACTTTTTTATCTCTGACTGACCCTTTCAACTTAACTAGGCTGGGATCTCTGTCTTGCTTTTCCTTCACCTCAGAAACCAGAGATGATTTTGAACTACTCTACACCCATACACTACCTTTTGTAGAATCGACTAAGCGGATACCTAGTCAGGAAAGATGATGAACTTCTTGAGCTAACTTCTTCTTATCATCTTTCATGTGAACAACACTACCCGTAGACATCCTACTGAGAGCATCAGCCACTACATTGACCTTGCCTAGATGAAACAAAACACTCATGTCAATCTTTTAACAACTCCAACCACCTTCTCTAATGGAGGTTAGGTCTTTTTGAGAGAACATATACAGGAGGCTCTTATAGTTTGTGAACACATCAATATGTACCCCAAACAAATAGTATCTCCAAATCTTTAAGGCAAACACTACAGCTATTAGCTCAAGATTGTGAGTGGGGTAGTTTTTCTCATGGGGATTAAGTTGTCTAGAGGCATAGGCTATGACCTTACCTCTCTGAATCAAAACACACCAAACCAACTCTGGAAGCATCACAATATACCACAAATCCATCTAAACCATTTGGTAAATTCAAAATTGGGGTTGTAGTGAGTTGAGTCTTCAACTCTTGAACACTTTTCTCATAAGAATTTGACCACTGGAATTTGACTTTCTTATGAGTCAATCTGGACATGGGGGATGAAATAGACAAAAATTCCTCAATAAACCATTGGTAATAGCCAGCCAAACCCAAGAAACTTCTAATATCTGATGGAGAGATGGCTCTGGGCTAGTTTTTTACTACTTTAGTCTTTTAGGGATCAACTCTAATGCCATCATCAGAACTGATAAACATATCCAAGTACTGCTTGAACACATGATTCTTCAAGTCCATGAAAGCTATTGGGGCATTGGTAAGACCAAAAGACATAACTAAGAATTTGAAGTGACCATATTGAGTTTTGAAAGCTATTTTCAGAATATCACATTTTCTAAGAATGTCACATTCTCCAACTCTGAGCTGATGATAGTCTGATCTGAGGTCTATCTTATAAAAGTAACCGGCACCCTGAAGTTGGTCAAATAAGTCATCAATTATGGGAAGTGGATACTTGTTCTTGGTCGTGAATTTATTCAGCTGACAATAGTCAATGCACATTCTGAGAGAATCATCTTTCTTATGCATGAATAAAACTGGTGCACCTCATGGGGATATGCTGGGTCTGATAAATCTTTTATCTAGGAGATCCTTCAACTATTTTTTTAATTCCTTGAGTTTTGCTGGAGCCATTCTATATGGCAAAATAAATATGGGCTGAGTATCTGGAAGAAGGTCTATTCTGAAGTCAATTTCTCTCTCTGGAGGAACTCTGGGAAGATCTTCAGGAAACACATTAGGGAATTCATATGCTACTAAAATTGACTCAAGACTGGGAGTATCGAAACTAGAATCCTTAACTCAAATGAGATGATAGACACATCCCTTAGATATCATTTTTCTCACCCTTAGATAAGAAATAAGCTGACCCCTAAGTGTCGAGGTACTACCCCTTCATTCTAGGATAGGTTTATTGAAAAACTGAAATTTGATAATTCTATTTCTATAGTCAATAGAGGCATAGCATGAATGAAGCTAATCCATGTCGAGAATAACATGAAAATCTGTCATCTGTAATTCTACTAAGTCTGCTAAAGTAAATTTCTGAGATACCATAACCAGACAATTCCTGTATACCCACGGGGCTATGATAGATTTATCCACTGGAGTAGAGACTAAGAAAGGCTCTACTAGAATTTCAGGATAGACTTTGAAGTCAACAGCTATATAAGGAGTTACAAAACACATAGAAGCTCCTAGATCGAGAAAAGTATAAATATGCAAATGATAAAATCGTAATGCACCAGTGACGGAATCAGGAGAACTCTCCTGATCCTATCGAGATTAAAATATACAGAGTCAATTTGGGCTTTGCCCACTGGTGGCACTAGAAGTGGCACCCTAGTAATTCGGGCGCTCGGACTGAGCTGGGGGAAGATTATGCTAACTCTGCGAACTCACTTAAGGACACTGTCTGGCCCTATGGCCTGGCTTACCAAATCCAAAACATACGTCACTGCCAGCTCAATAGATACCCAGATGGTTTCTGCTATACTTCTGGTAGAGAGTATTTGTTCAGGCACTGTTAACACTACCCTGGGGTTTAGGGCCTGGCGCCCTATCTCTATTACCATCTTTGAATTTTAACATTGGAGCACTAGCTGAGGACGAAGCTGGAACTAATGATTTTGGGCAGAACTGGGGATGATTAACACCCTCTAACTTAGGCTAATTGAAGTTAAAGCTACCTGTTCTAGCTCTTTTATTCTCTCTTTCCTTCTATTTATTCTTAGCCTCTTTTATCTGCTGAGCATGTTCCATGAGCCTGGATATGTCCATCTCTTTAATCAACATTGTGGTCCTACACTCCTTGACCAAATTGTTAGACACACCAAACACAAACTTACTCATCTTAGATCTACTATCTTCTACCATATGAGTGGCATATCTGGCTAACTGAGTAAACTTAAGAGAATACTCTTGTACTATCATGTTGTCCTACTTTAGATTAATAAACTCTAAAACCTTTTCTTCCCTCAAATTTAGCAAAAAGAACCTACCTAGAAAAGAAATAGCAACATTCTCCCATTCTATGGGCCCTGCATATGCGGCCTTCTCTGTTTTTCACTATTTAAACCACAGGTAAGCCATATCTTGTAACTGATATACGGCTAACTCAGCACTCTTACTAGAATTCACCCCCATAATATTTGTAACCTTCTACACCTGATCAAGAAATTCTTATGGGTTATTATCTGACTTTGACCCGGTAAAAGAGAGAGGGTTCATTCAGGCAAAGTCCCAAATCCTAGCTGCAGAAGTATTGGCCACTAGGTTGGCCAAACCGGTAGCTGGGTATTCATTCTGGACTACCATAGAATAAGCTAGGGTGGTGAAAGCTCTTCTTAATTCTGCATGGGATACATGCTCATCTATAAGATCTAGTTGGATGGGCTGAGGTGCTGGTTGGTCTCCCGTTCCTCTTTCGTTAGTCCTTTTTGGAGGCATGTTCAGTAAATGGAAGGGGAAAGGATTAGACTGAGACTTTATTGTGAGTTTATGCTCACTCACAGGACATGAATACTAAAAGAAGGGAAACTTTTCCTAAGATATCTTATAGCCTTCTATCCATAAGTGTGGCATACTACACACCCATGCATAAGACTCTACTAGATGCAGCTTTCAAATTTCCTGGGACTCTGTTAAACCTTAAGATCTGATACTAAGTTCGTAACATCCCGAGTTTGTACCCCGAATGCTACACGGTGCTAGCGACCCCGAAGGATCAATAGCTAACCCGTACTTATTGTGAGCACTAAATAATAATACCACTTTAATAATAACATAATTGAAATAAGTGTGGAAGTTAGGCTAAAAGTGCTATAAGGTTCATAACTAAAAAACCAATACTGAATAATGGAAACTGAAACATCCATTTAAAATACTTTAGTCTAAAAACCTCTAACTATCTTAATTATGTAGTTGATAGGATAAGCCCTCAACTAACTTCGACTACTAAATACTATACTGAAATACTGAAATAATACTCTATCCTCGAACTATAAAGACTCGTCACTAAGTCTGTTACTGATAGGATGGGCTACTATATACGGTTAGGAGCTCATGCATCTAAACCTATGATATAAGACATCATAGCATAAAAGAAAAGTGTGCGTCAGTACTTTGAATATACTGGTATGCTAAGTGAGGTAGGCTGATATGTATGGTTTCATATGAATGAACAAAAACTGACTGAGTAACATGAATATAACTAAATAAGAGAATATGTATGAATACATAAAATGTAACTGAGATCATGTAACATAGGTTACTGAGTTCTGAATACTGATAAACTGATATTTGAGTTTACTTATACTGTACTACTAGTAACTGAATAAATGTTTTTGATAGTCCTAATTTATAACTGGGTGACTATTTTGGATAGTCCTGATTTTGTAGAACCAAAATGAGTTCTATACTGAGCTAGGTAACTGTATCTGACAGTCTTGATTCTGTAGAACCAAATAGAGTTCTATACTAAGACTGAACTCAAAAAAAAACTGTGAGAGGTAATCATCTAACCAATATTCCCCTCTCTGAATGGATTGGGGTCTAACCTATAACCCTAGTTAGAAGAGTATCAGTACTATGCCATGGGTAAAGACAAGCTATGAGTTAACCCTCTCTGACAGAAAGCTCTTTAGTCAACCCTCGCTGGCAGGAAAACTTATATGAGATGTATCAACCCTAGTCTAGAAGGAAGAAACCTATGCTAGCCATATAGTTCTGTAATACAGGGATTTTTACTATGGGTTAAACCCTTTGCTGGCATGAATGCCCCCATCCCTAGGTTTGCTTAGTGCTGAATCCTACTCCCAACTGAAAGACACTGAACAGATTTTTTTCCCATACTATGTTTGACTAAACTATTGCTGATCATACTATCTAACTAAAGTAAACTGAGTTTACTGGGTTCTGCTAACTGACAGAGTACTACTGAATCTAGTTAACTAACTGAGTTCACTAATTTCTGAACTGATTATTAAACTAAGATTGTGACTGATTACTGATTACAACTATTCGTAACACTACTAAGACTTTTCTGTAACTATTATAGCTCTAGGTAAATAGCTAAATTTTTTAGTATTAAATACCCCCATGACTCGATAGCATCAAAAATAAAGCAAAGAGTAAACTTAAAAAGCATAACACTGTGCACTGGTTCATAACTCATTTATAAAGACATTTTATCAAATACTTGTAAGGTATAAGTTTACACATATACGAACATGCCATGAATTCTTCCCCTTTTAAGTCATATGAGTATTTTAACAAATAATTGGGGAGCACAACTATGCGAATGATACTAAAACAACATGTAGGCATCATAACCTAAATTCCCAAATTCACAAATTTAATGGATTTAACATGAATTCATATGATACTACACACTTAATAATCAATTCCACATAAAACTTGTAATAGACCATGGATTAGAAACCCAATTAACATTATAATCATGAATACACTTAAATCCAATCATGGATTCAATCTACTTGAAGTTTAAAAGAGTTTCTTAGACTCCAAGGGTGAAAGGAACCCTTGGATGAAAATTTCACAAACCTGAGTACTCTAATTAATGAAGGTTGGTGGTGAGTTCTTGAATCTTGAACCTTGAATTAGAAGCCCTAGGGTTTTGTTTCTTGAGTAATCTTGAGAATAGTGAATGGATTTTGCCTCTAAAATGGCTAAATCTCATTTTTAAGGGCTGATAGATGTAAAAAATGACCCAAATACCTCTGCAAACGCAGCTTTTTAATGACTAAAAACTGACCTAGTGACGCACAGACCGATGCACCGCATCGAGAGGTCGATGCTATGGTTGATGCATCGTATTGAGTCCTTGTTGATTTACTAAAAATTGTACTAGGAGCTGGGGAAAATATTCATCGATGCGATAGGTGATGCAGCGTGTCAAGATCACGTTGATATACTATTTTGGACTCCCAAACGTGCTTCAAATAATGTTTGTAAAATCTAAAACTTATTCGAGAACACTTACTGACATTCCTGATCATGAAGCAACTTTAAGTTCAACATTTAATGGTCATAAGGGTCACGAAATAAGATCGCCAACTATGAAGGCTAAAATAACTCTAAGTATAAATACTTCGTTAAACTTTTCTAAGTTTGGGACCCCTCAACAATCTTTAGAGGACTGAATTAAGCGTAGGATTTTGTGGGGTCTTACAGGCTCTTTTGGACTATTGTTCAAAATTTGATGTAGGTTATGGCTTAACTTTCTTTAGACTGGGTTAGGTAGTTAATATTAGTGTAAAATCATGTTATAGATGTGGTAACTAGTCATACAAATGGATTTATTATTGTATTGGGCCTATGTTGTTGTTATTTTATGGCTATGAGATATTATTTTCTATGTGTGATCATTTGGGGTCTTATATAATGTTGTTGGCTTATGTATGTATAGCTGGTGGTTTCTTTACTAGTGATAAGGCTAGATTATAATTTAGGTGGTACTAATGGCATATATTTGTGTCAATTACTCTCTATTGTCTTATGGATTGCATTGAATTCATAAATGGTTGACATATTAAGTGGATTTCTGACTCATATAGTGGGTATATTTGTTGGATTCAAAAATTATCATTCTGATTTGTTGTGAGCATTACATCCTGAGCTTATATACTTGTGAAATATTGGTACCATTGTGGAAATACTGGAAACACTAGCTTTTGACATCTTTATAGTCCCTCTACTGATGTATATTCAAGAAAGAAGCCATGGATATTGGTATTAGATATTAGATTATATATGGGTTGATAAACCCCCCGTGTGTCCTACCTTAAGAGAACAGCTCGATAGGTGAACACAGAGATTATTCAACAACCTTGTGCATCACATCATCATTATCTTTATTATATTTCCTATATATATTGTGCTTATTCTGTGTTGTATTCTTATCTTTGATGTGATATTTTTCTATGTGTACTTTTTTTAATACTTGTATATGTGATATATGTATATCGGTGCTTCTTTTTTATAGTTTGTTCATGGTATTTATAAATATTATAGACCTTTTAGTGGAGATAGTGTAGGCTACCATTTGGGACATCTTCTAATTATAGGTGACATGCCCATAGTGTGTATTTATATGCTTTATTTTCTACTTTGCTTAGTCAGCCTATGATCCCTATTGAGTACAAGTTGACTATAATTACCCCTATTACGCCCTTTCGATGTAAATCTAGGTACGAGTGCAACATAGTAGTTGATTCAGGCATTATTTGGAGTATATTTGAGGTAGCAGTCAATTTATTCTTTTGGAGTGGAGCTAGTACCTCTTCCTATCAATTTTATGCTTTGTTTTGTATTTTGAGATAGATTGGTACGAAGAGATCCATATCTATCTTTGAGAGGCTATAAGATATCTTTAGGAAACTTTCCTTATTTTATTCTATATAATGTAGATCTTTCATACTTTATATTCTAAGTAATGCTTCACTCTTTTTAATGCTTGTAGTCGAGTATTCTATTCTGAGGTCAAGAGTTCAGCCTTCATTTATAATACCTCCTCTAGTGGGATCTCAGCCAGTCAGATTTACTATGCCTTCTATTATTACCATTATAGTTATGTCTTCTGAAGATAAAAAAAGGTTTAAGAGATTCACTCATTTGGGTCCTCTTAAGTTCAGTGGTGTTGAAGGAAAGGATACCTAGGAGTTCTTGATTGACTATCATAAGAAGTTGCATAACCTTGGTTTGCTTAAGTCATATGGGGTTTCTTATACTACTTATCAATTGATAGATGCAGCCAAAATTGGTGGAGATTACATGTTAGTTGCAGACCTCTTAATTCTCCAGAGATGACTTAGGATCAATTTCCTGGGGCCTTTTTCAACAGTTTTATGTCATACAGGTTGAGAGATCAAATGAGAGATAAGTTTGATCTCTTAAAGCAGGGCTTTAAGACTATTATAGAGTATGAGGTATGTTTCCATGCCTTGTTTAGATATTCTTATGCCAGTATTACCAATGAGTTTGAGAAGATTCAAAAGTTTGTGAAGGGGTTTAATGTTTCTCTTTAGCTAGCTATGACTCAGATCGTAATGTATGGAGTATTATTTTAGAGTATAGTAGATCATGCTAGGATGATTGAGTCTATTCTTCAAGGGTTTTATGAAAGTTCCAAGAGAGTGTCATCAGGGCGAGTTTAGAGGTTACACTACTCGAGGTAGAGATTCTAGAGGTATTTATAGGTATCATGGTAGACTAGTACAGAAAGCCTTGCAGGGTTCAGGTAGTGGGTCTTCTGTTTCAACATCTTTGGGTGGTCGTTCTAGCTTAGTTATCCTCCTCCTATTAAGTCAAGCCATAAAGGTTGTTATGTGTGCGTGTTGAGGTTGATCATTTGGCATAGGACTATCTTTGCTATATTTTTAGGGATACTCCTATATTGGTTCTAAGAGGTAAAGGCTCTACTAGAGGTACGCGAGGCAGAGGTAGTAGATATCATGACAGTGGTCACGGGGCTACTCAATCAGGTGGTGGTCATAGACAGTGCTATTCTATACCTAGCAGACCAAAGATTAGTGTCTTTTGACACTTCTATCACAGGTATCATCCCTGTTTATTTTAGGTTTTCATCTATGTTATTTGATTTGGGATCAACTTCTCCTATGTGTCCATATATTTTTTTTTAGATTTTGATTCTATTAGTAAGCCTCTTGCCATGCTATCCATGTAGTTGCCCTTGTAGGAGAATCTTAAGTGTTGGATTAAGTGCACTGATCTTATTTTGTGACTTTTGTTGGGAGTGAGACTTGGGTAGAACTGATACTAGATATGGTAGATTTTAATGTTATCTTACGTATGGATTAGTTAGCTCCTTATCATGTTATCTTGATTATTATACTAAGACCATGACCTTAGCTTCATCGGTTTTGATGAGGATAGATTAGAAGGGTGTGATTCATTTGGGCCCCAAGAGAGTTATATCTTTCCTTTACGCTTGTAAATTGGTTGAGAGGGGATGTTTGTCTCATTTGGATTATATTCACAAAACTAGTGCTACTTCACCTTCTTCTTTGGATTCTATTCATATTGTCTATGAGTTTATGGATGTGTTCCCTATGAATTTGTATGTTATGCCTCAGGATCGTGATATTGATGTTAAGCTGGGACCAAGCCCATTTCTATTCCTCCTTATATGATGGCTCTAGCAAAGTTGAAGAAATGAAAGGATCAGTTTTAGAAGTTGTTGGATTAGGGATTTAATGAACCTAGTGTATCATGTTGGGGTGTGTTTATCTTGTTTGTGAAAAAATAGGATGGGTTGATGCATATGTTTATTGATTTTCAGCAGTTAAACAAGTAACAGTTAAGAATAAGTATCCTCTTCATTGTATTGATGATTTGTTCAATTATCTTTATGGTGCTTTAATGTTTTGTATGATTGATTTGTGATTCGGGTATCACCAGTTGAGGATTAGAGTTTTGGATATTCCAAAGGCCACTTTTCAGAGTCGGTACAATCATTATAAGCTCTTAGTCATGTCCTTTAGGTTGACTAATGCACTAGTCGTGTGTATTTCAGTCATCTCTTAACTCTTTTTTCATTGAATTTATAGATGATATCTTGGTTTATTCTAAGAGTGAGGCCGGCCAAGAGGAGCATTTGTTGATTGTACTTCAAAGGTTGAGAGATGAGAAGTTGTATGTTAAGTTTTTGAAATGTGAGTTTTTGTAATGACCCTTCTGGTCATTTTCCCATATTTCCACTTATTTTTGTGATTAGAGATTTTTCATAGCTGCCCAAGTCATTTATGACTTGGTGGAGTTAACAGTTCAGTTACCGGGCAGTTCATTTGGTTTATAGAGTCAATTCCCTATTAAGAAGTCTTTGTTGGCTCCAAATGACCACCAGGCAATAATGTTAATAAAACAATTTTGGATGAAAATTTCAATTGTTCCAGCAGATTTCGAATATCAATTTTAGGCTAGGTAGACCTTTGGTACGGGTCCCGATGCACCTGAGCTCATTTAGACCTATGGGTCAAAAAGTTGGAAAATTGGAAATTTAGGTGTGGGACGCATATTTCGTCAAAACAACTTCAAATGGAAAATCCAATTTCACCATTGCATCCGGAACATTGAATTTATTGTGGTTACATAGCTCATTTGTATTGATTGGATTCCAAATGAATCTCGAGGCCTTAGTAGAACTTGGAAACTTTCTAAGTTTAGCTGATATCTAGAGCCAGAGATGATAGTGCGATCACACCATGAAGTATTATGATTGCAATACCTACTTCTAAGACCATGGTGTGCGGTTGCACACCTGGTTGTGCGATAGCAACACCTGGATAGCTGAAGGGGCTACAAATAGGGCCCCTAGGTCATGAAATTTCCATTTCCACCCATTCTCTTGAGACCAAAAGCCCTAATGAGTATCATAACTCAAAATTGAGACTTGTGGGTTACTTGGGATCTTGATTAACATATATTTTCACAAATATTTTCAGATTTAAGGTAAGAATCCTTCAAATTCATGCTTGAATTTTTTGAAAAATAGACCAAAGCCCCAAATCACTTAGGGATTGATTCTAGCCCAAAGTTTGCATGTTTTCACCCATTTTTGAGGGTTTGGATTCCATGAGCTTGATATCGCATTGGGTTGATCTTGGAAATGAGTTTTTTGTGAGTAGGATCCGCATGGGGTTTTGGCATGATTTTTGGCCCCGAAGCACAATGGTGAAAAATGGGTATTGATGTTCTCGTATTGATGTGTAGAATGTGTTTTTTATAGCTTGGCATCTTGAAATGTCTTCTCGAAAGGGGAAAGCAGGTTAGCGGATTGTTGAACACTATTTGACATTGAGGTAGGATAGGTTTAACCCTGGTTAGATTGAACTACTTCATAGTATATTCATGATATTATGTTGTATTAGGAGGGGTTTTAGGTGTTGGTTTGATGAATTTCAAGACTTTGAGTTAGTTGGGCCATTTAGGCTATTTTGACACCATAAGCTTGAATCCTTTATCTTGTTCCCTTGTGCTTTAGATGAATTGGACTTTATCAATTATTATTAGCATGATAATGACTAAGTTACTCAAATTAGACATAATTAACCTAGTTACTCGTGTTTTATGGGAGTTTTCTATCTTAGGGCTAATTAAGGCTTATTTGACATCTATAGTAAATTAGATACCATAATCCTAGTTTGGGTAGTAATTTGCCTAAGTTGGAAATCGAGGATTAGAGTGGAATGTTGAACCCTTGGGGGTTGCACCACACAATAAAGGACCATTTCCATTAGAATCAAACCCTTGGGGGTTGCACCACACAATAAAGGACCAGTTCCATTAGAATCAAACACATCAAATAATTGAGTGCAAGAAAACTAAACACGATGTAGAAAGAGTAAAAAACACAAGGATTTTTATGTGAAACCTTGAATGGGAAAAAACATGGCTTTCCCTCGCAAGCACCAATGAAATCTACTATAATCAACCTCCTGATTATAGTCTAGATTTCATCCTAACTCTAGGCTCCTTGCACTAGCAGCAATTCTACCACCAGCTTATCTTGGTAACTCTAGCAAGGACTCTTCTCTACACTGATTAGCTCTAATCAGTCTCAACCTTAGTCAACTCTACCTAAGAATCACACTCTCAACTAGAAAACACTACTCTTATAAGATGATTTATTCAGTTACAATTCATTACTCACTCATGAACTATTACAATTTAAAGACACATAAGGCTAAGAACTTGAGTAGTGTTGAAATGCGGTTTTGCTGCCTCTCTTTACTATTTGGATTTGCAAAAAACCAATTGTTGAAGAAGTATCTACTTCCTTTTATAGATGGGTGATGATTAGGGCTTGAAAGATCATTGGACCACCTATCCAAGTCAGTACAAAATAGCACCTGCCAATTTGTTACACAAAATGACAAACTTATGTAGAAGGCGCATGCCAGATGTACTATACCTTGCACGTCAAAGGACATGGTTGATTTTAGTTTAGTTGCTCATCATCAAAACTACATATAGCAATTTTCCACCTTTTTGATGATGACAAACCAAACCATACAATTTTGAGCATCAGTGCACATTTATCACATTTAATCAGAGTGATTACCACCTGAAGATGAATGTTCCCCCCATTATCATGCTTCCTCTATCATGAAACACAGTGAACTAGTCCTTTGTTGTCATTTTGTAGAAAAAATCTACCTTTATCATTGTGCACCTTCATTTCATTTGGTTTTTTCACATTTACATACTTCCCCATAATAGTATGACTCTCTTCAGGTCTGCATCTCAATTTACCTGGTCCCTACTACATGTGAACTCAGTATCCCCCTTTTGGCATCATTGAAAAAAATTAATAGTAAACCAAGAGTAAAGATAAGCATACATTAGTTAACTCTTGGCCACTGGGAAACATTAACATGTAGAATAGCTCTAAAGTAAGGAGACAAATGAGATACACAAACTAAAGATTCATTCACTCATAATAATTAGTACCAGTACAGCATGCTAAAATAATCATCATAAGATAACTATCTTTAAAATTGATTATAAGATTCAGGATATGGAACTGACACAAGGTTGATGAGGGAATGATAATAATAGGGCTCGGGTGGAAAGAGGATTGGGTGAAAAGGACTTAAGAAGTACACCATTCTTACATCTATATTAATGTGAGTATCTACCAACTATTTGGTAAGGATATTCACTTCAGCATTTAGTTTGGTCATTCTTGCTTGGAGTTTCGCATTTCCAGTTACATGATCATCAGTGGCATTTGGTCCTTCGAAGAATAGCCTATGAATCAGCAACGTCAAATACATTTAATCTAGTATATTTGATAGTTGACTTAATTCTTAACTCCTCCATTTCCATTCCCAACTTCTCCTGAACAGCAAGCCATTCAGACACTAGATATATATTCTTCACACATTTTGTTCAATCTGAATTGGCTTAGTTATCCCATGTAATCTCCTTTTCCCAAGTACCTCAAAGTGATTAGATACTTTGTTGAGGAGGTACCCGTATTTCATTTTATGTCTCCCTTTTTCTCAAATATTTTGGAATCAAGAGTTCTTTCCTAGGAGAACTTTCTGAGTCATCAATATTTAAAATCTCTTTTTAACCACCCACATTCTTCATCTCATCCTTTGTTCTCATTACTTGCCTCTATTCTTTCAATAGCAACGTTTTCTTACTGGGACTAGGTCCCTTAGAGTCTTTCTTCCTTTTCCTAGCTTATGTGTTTCTACCTCATTCCAGTAGGGTTACAAGACTTTGACATAGATGACCTAAGATAAAGTTTTTATGGTTTTGGTTGTTGAAGGATCTAGATATTTGATAAGGGAATATTTAATTATATTTTATGGAGGAAGAAGAATGACATAGATTAGTTTGGTTTAGTGGAGGTAACGAATGATAAGTTGAGACTCGGACTTGGAAGTAACCTATTTTAGCAATTTAAAGTGGTGACCATTGTCATCAGAGAATGACATGTTTGACTTTGATAAGAATGAATCTTTGTTTCGTAAATAAATTGACAGACTTTATGAGGGAAGGAAAAGATACATGTCTTTCTTAGATAGTATATTTTATGATTGTTAAAGCATACTATAGAGATACTAACCATGAGATATAATCAGATCTCTCTCCATTGAGTGAATCTTCAGGTTTGTGCTTGTCACTTTTGTACACATCCTAAGTTGTTCCCATGGGTGCCAATTTTGGAAGAAACGTTGATTCACATATTAGGCTAACTCAGCATCATGATCCAATTCTTACACAGTATTTTTATCTCAAAACTTGTTCCCAAAGCATGTCTGGGGACCATGTCCTCAAACTAGATTTTCTTTAAGTTGTTGAAGCTTTCTCCTTATGAGATGAACTTCTTAGGGACCAGGTCTTTGAGTATCAGGACTTATCTTCAGGATAAGAGAATTTTCGTTCATCATCTCTAAAGGTAATTCTAGGACTTCCTTTAGAACACAAGATTCACTCATTCTCTTGTTGAATACCATCTTTCACATGCCAGGATTAGGTCCTTGAAATCATTTTTTCACAAAAATACACCTTTAACAGAAGTGTCTTGAGAGAGAGAACACAGTCTAACTTTCTATCCTTGAGCTTTAAACTCTTTCAACCAATAAGCTATTTCTGACTACAGTCCCCTTCTCATGCATAGACTCATCATCACTTGGCAGATTTGGGAACTATATGAGCTTGAGTCCCAGTAATGGGACCATAGTGTGATCAAATCCCTTTTGGCACATCTAGGTAGAGAGTTCCTTTTGGACCATAGTGTGATCAACCCTTAGAATGAGCATTTCCTTGCTGAATATATTCAGAAACATTCATCCTAGCTCTAATCCAATTTTGACAATTCTCCCTTATGTACCTATGTTTTCTACAGTGAGTGCATAGAGGCTTGTGAACTTTGTTTTTAGCAATATGAACAACTATCCCTTAAGACCCACTAGGTTGGGTCCTTTCTTGATAACCAAGCCCTTTCCTACTATTAGTGCCTTGATTAGTCAAGTTAGAAAGGATCTGAGAAGATGTAATCCATTGTAGGGATTTATTAATTTTATCCCGTAGATGGACCTGATTATTTTCTAACTCCTCAGTCTCTTGAAGTACAGTCATGAAAAGCCTTTGAGAGTCCTATAACTTTTCTTCAATCTTAACCTAAAACTTTGAGACTTTCTTCTTCCCTTTATTATTAGAACCATCTTCATTCACTAGTTGACTTACCAAACTTAGATTTTCAAGTTTCAGCTTAGCAACTTGTTGCTTAATTTCTGATATATGGAGAGCCAAAGCTATCAGCTCAAGCTCCTGATCTTCAATCTTTTCTTCTAGAGTATCAGTCTTTTCTTTATCACAGGCACTATTTTCTTTTTCCAATTAATTGACTAAGCTTAAATTTTTAGATTTCAACTTAGTAACCTGCTCTTCAGTTTCAGATATTTTTAAAGTTAGAGCAATTAGTGTAAGATCTTGACTCTCAACCTTTTCTTCCAGAGCATTTTTTCATTAGTCATTTCACATATAGAATCAATCAACATATTGGCATACTTTTTTACTTTTCAAGCAGAGTAATTTTCTAGGTTTTCTTTAATGTCTGAGAGTGTTACCTCATATTATTCTTCATCCTCAGTATTTTCCATAAACATAAATAAAGTGTAAAAGGTCACTTTCTTATCCTCTTCTTCTAGCAAAGAGACACTTTTAGTTCTTTTATCTTTACCTGAATCACTAGAAGAGTCTCCCCATACTGCTAGAGCTTACTTTATAGCATATTCAGTTGTTGCCTTCCTTCTTGAGTTATCAGGGACCTGGTCTGTGATCTTTCCTTTGTCATCCTTATCCTTAAGGTGACCCTAATGAACCATCTTTTACATTGGACAGTCCTTGATAAAATGCTCAGGACTTCACATTTGTGACACGCCTCAACATTGTTTTCCTTGATGCCGCTGCTTTTTCTTTGGAAATGACCATTCATTTTCATTGCTTTGGTAATTCTACTTGCCAAATAGGCAACATCAACCTCTTCTTCACTTAAGTCATGCTTTGAAGCTTTCAATGCCAGAGATTTTTCCCTTTTGAAATCTTTCTTCTCTAGCTCTTGTAGCTTCTTGAGCTCATGAGTTTTTAGATTTCCAATCAGCTCATACATGGTGAGGGTTTTTAGAGTTCTTGCCTCAGTTATAGCATCTACTTTACTTTCCCATGACTTGGTAATAATATCAAGGATCTTCCTTACTTATTTATTGTAATACTCCGTACTTCTACCTAGCTTGAAATCATCCCAAGTATGTTAGAAACTTACTTTGAAAGATAAATTCACTTTTATATACGTGGAATTTTTTAAGATTTTCACTTTTTTCATATGGGAAATTAAACTAGCTTTTCAACGATAAAAATTTCATTCAAATCCAGTATTTGGGTAGAAAGTTATGGTCGTTTTACAAAAAGTAGTCAAAACCGCCCAAGTGCGATGGTGAGGGTCGGCGGAACATCGATCTAGCGACGGGCTGTCACCCAAGCCATCGTAGCAGAGGTAGTGAGACCACCTTCTACCTAAGGCCAACGGACCATTGATCTAGCGATGGACCATCGCCTAAGCCATCGCAGCAGTGGTAGTGAACCCCTATTCTTCCAGGTGTAACGATCAGGACCGACGGACCTTGACCCAGTGACGGACCATTGCACCCACCGTCGGATAGTTTATTTAGTTGTTTTAAAGTTATTTTTAAAAGGGTATTTGGGTTTTTTCTTCCCGTTTTAACCCCTAGTTATATCAAATCAAGGTTCATAAGTTCATTATCCATCAGCAACATCAAATTAGGGTTTTCTCTCAAAGATAATCCCTAAGAACAAGATCCAAATCCTTATTCAAGGAACTAAAAGATCCAAGTTCTTCAAGTTAAAGGAATTCAAGGAACTCACAACCCAGGTATGTCATGTATTGATTCATGGGCCCCTTTCACCCATGAAGCTTAAGAATCTCTTTTCAAAATCCAAGAGTTGTGTATTTATGATTGTTCTTCATTTAAATTGAATTGAAATTCATGTTCATGATATTTTGGGGTTTTGATTAATGTTTGAAATTACATATTCCAATGATTGACCCTAGGATGTGGTGATTTGTATAATAATAATCATGATAAACCCCTTCAATTTACAAGTTGATTGATGTATCCATGATTATTAGATGTGTTGATGATTGTGTAACCAAAGCATGCTCCCCATGTGTTTAATTAAATGCCTATATGAAGGAAAAGTGCCATACTAGTATAATAATATGGAATCCCAATTTATGTACAAGTTCATGTATGTCAAGTGTTTGATGAAATGTCTTAGTCAATGAGTTATGGATATATGTGTGGCTATTATGGTGATTTAGAACTTGTACTTAATGAATTCTCCAACTTATTATATTATGGATTGTTGATGTGGTCATGTATTCTAGAAAGTCATGCTTTGTCAATTTCTTCCCATCGAGTCCTGGGGGTACTTGTACCCAAAAATTTAGCTGTGTGCCTAGAATCAGTGTCATGTTTTCAAGATACTCTTAGTCAAGTCATGATCTATAGAATTCAGTCACTCTTATGAAACAGGAAAAATCAGTAATCTCAGTAGTATTCCATCAGCCAACAGAACTTAGTTAACTCAGTCCAGTTAGTTTAGTTAATCATGTTCAGTGTCTATCCAGATAGGAGTAGAAATTAGCACTGAGCGAACCCAAGGATAGGAACCAACCTGTTATATGAGGGTGTGATTCTTAGAAGTAATCCTTGCATTCCAGAACTATGTATCCAGCATAGGTTGAGACATCATAGCTTGTTATATGAGGGTAGATGATGTGGATTAACCTGTTATATGAGGGTTCCTACCATTCTCACTAGAGTCAGCTATTATATAAGGGTTACTCACAGATTGTCCATACTAGTGGCTTGGTATTGACACCCTTCTAATTGGGGTTACAGATTAGACCTCAACTCAGCTATATTATTTAAGGCATGTCAGTTAGATTACTACTTCCCATAGTTTTATTTATAGAATTAGGACTATCAGATACAGCCATTCAGTCTCAATAATAAAACTCAGATAGTTTTATAGAATTTAGGACTGTTAGATATAGTTAACTTAGAACAGCATGGAACTCAGCTAGTTTTATCAGAACCTAGGCTGTCAGATACAGTCGCTCCATATTAGTTATTTTATTTATACAGTTATCAGTATCTCATGTTATCAGTACTCAAGCTCAGTAATCATGTTATCATCGAACTCAATTACAGTTATTATGTACTCATACATTCATTCTCACGTTCATGTTATCCAGTTAGTTAGTATAGTTCATGCATGTGAACCTTTTGCATTCAGCCTACCTCACATGCATACCAGTACATTCAAATATACTGACGCATTTGTGCTATGGTGTTTTATACCATAGGTTTAGAAGCATAAGCTCCAGAGCATCAGTAGCATTCCAGTATCAACAGTCAAAGTTAGCAGTGAGTCCTCATCCTTAGAAGACATGACCATTACTTTATTATCATATTAATTAATTAATTTCAGTAGTTGGAGTTAGTTGGAGACATGTCCCATCAACTCCTTATTCAGACAGTTTAAAGGCTTTCGGACTAGCATGTTCAGACAGTTATTTCAGTTGTTTTGGGTATTTCACACCCCCCTCCAGATGTTATGTTTTATTAGTTATGTTATAATTTTGAACCTTATAGCCTTTCAGCCTTTATTTCCATATTTATACAGTATATTATGTAGTGTATAGGTACAGATATCTGTCATGGGTTAGCTTATGGTCCTTCAAGGTCATGAGCACCATGTGGCATTTTGGGTACTACACTCAAGGAGTTACATTTATACAATGGAGTCACCTCTCCTGAGCAGTGTAGCTTATTTTTTATGGAGGTAAATCTTGTATGTATTTCTTGTATAGTTTCTCCTTCTTTCATAGTGAAGGTTTCATATGGAGTTGTCCGCATGTCAACTTTAGAGTCATTCATATCTGTTGTTCCCTTATAAGCAGTCCTTAAACAATCTTAGATCTCTTTAGTATTTTCACAATCTGAGATCCTATTATATTCATCAGGACCTATGCCACGTACTAACAGTTTCTTAGCTTTGTAATTCTTTTCAATCTTCTTTCTATCTTTATTATTGAATTTCCTCCTTCTTTTGACAACCATTTTCATCATATTTCCTTCTTTGATTTCTCTTACAGGTACAAAAGGACCATCAAGAATATGTCAATTAGTTCACTATCCTTGGCCATGATAAAGTCAAACATCCTAGTTTTCCAATACCCATAATACTTCCATTGGATCTTAGTGGTCAAGTTGTAGATTAACCTTGTTCTTAATTAGGCGGAGCAGCCATGCTAACCAAGACACTCTAGGTGTGAATCTTTTAGAGTGACCAGGATCTGATACCAATTGTTGAAACCTTAGGGATTGCACCACATAGTAAGAGACTAGGTCCCACAGAATCAAGCACAGGCAATTAAATAATAGAGTGTAGGAAAACTAATGACAGTGCAGAAAGAGTAAAAGACATAAAGATTTTTATGTGGAAAACCAGAATGGGAAAATCCATAACTTGCCCTCACAAGCACCAAAAAATCCACTTTAATCAACCTCCTAATCACAGTCTAGATTTCAGCCTAACTATAGGCTCCTTGCACTAGTAGCAACTCTACTACCAGCTCGTCTTGGTAACTCTACCTAAGACTCTTCTCTATGCTGATTAGCTCTAATCAATATCAAGCTTAGGAAACTCTGCTTAAGCAGCACTGTATCAACTGGAAAATACTAGTCTTATAAGATGAGTAGTTTAATTACAATTTATTACTCACTCAAGAACTATTATAATTTAAGCACACATAAGTCTAAGAACTAGAGCAGAGTTGAAATGGGGTTTTTGTTGCCTCTTTTCACTTATTGTATTATAAAATAGTTGTTAACAAAACATCTCTTTTTTTATAGCTGGGTGATGATTAGGGCTTGAAAGATCATTGGACAGCTATCCAAGTCAGTACAAAATAGTACAAAATAGCACCTACAAGTTTGTTATGCAAGATAACAAAGCTGTGTAGAAGGCGCGTGCCAGCTGTATTGTACCTTGCACATCTAGGGACCTGGTCCCTCATAGTTTAGCTACTCATCATCAAAAATACATATATCATACTCTTAACCCCCCTTAGTTTATGGCTCATGTTAGCTTTAGTGAATTTTTATGCCTTCTAAACTCTTAAAAAGGGGTATTGAGGTTATGGTGAGAAATCTTAGTACTTGGTGATATTTTTGGTATATGTAAAGATTGATTACATTGTTGTTTATGCTATTGATGATGTTATTATAATGATGGTTATGATATTTATGACCGATTCAATTCTGAGTCTTGATGATATTTTTGACCGGTTCAACTTTGAGTCTTGCAATTTCAAGTCTTGATGATATTTATGACTGGTTAAATTTTGAGTCTTGATGATACTTATGAGCAGTTTGATTTTGAGTCTTGATTGTATATATTTCCAGTTTGATATCGTATGATGATTAAAATACTACAAGTTGTGATCTGGTATTAAAATGGTGCTAGTCAATATTATGATAGCTAATGAGTGAGGATGCCTAGTTGGTAGAAATGGTGAATAGTGTATATATAATGTCTAGTTGATGAATAATGCTAGTGACTAAAGAAAATTAATGAATAACTAGTGAATGGTTGAATAATATTGGTAAATTTCTAAGTGATGGGATAATGTTGAATGCTTATGAATTATGAAATGATGGTTGACTTATGGTGATAATTAGTGTCAATGATGCATGCTTAAATTATTATATCCTTGTATGTACTCTCCAATAGTATGGGATGTTATGAGGAGTTCTTTAGTTTTTGCACCAATTAGCGTATGGGAGCCAATTTTGTAATTATTTTTGGCACGTGTTTGATCCCTTTTACGTTATGTTATCATACTGTTTGGGTTTATTTACTATTTATGTACAGTGATGATAGAGATTCTTTGAGTTCGATTCTGTACTTTAACTTAGTTATGATTATCTTGCATTATATCTTTGTTATCTTGATTTAGCTCAGTTGGGTGATGATGCCTATTAAGTATCTATTATTTTAGTACTCATACTATACTCTTGTGCGTTTTTGGAGAAAATCTAAGTACTAGTTATCATCATTGAGGATTGTTCATGTAGAGTTTATCTTTCGGGGATAGTCACCCATTTCTATCTATCTTATTATTATTCAGTTTTTTGTATCTAGACAGGTGTATTGGCTATATTCTAATTCTTTTGGGTTGTATTATTGACATTAGATGCTTTTGTACTATCTCTACCAAGTCGTGGGATTGGTATATTATGAAGACTGTTTATCTATTTAGAATAGTATGGTTGTTTATAACTTATGTTCATTGAATTTGACCTATGATGGGCATTCTTTACCAAATTACATTAGCTCTGGATTATGGTATTGGCCTACTAGCGGGATTTAGTAGGTGCCATCATGGCTCATTAATCGGGTCGTGATAGTTTTGGTTGGAGTCTATTTCATTCTTGGGTCATGTACTGACCAAGGATGATATAATGGCCAATCTAGTCAAGATTCCAGCGATTTATAATTAGGCTAGACCTACTTCTTCTCCCGAGATTTAGAGTTTTGTTGGTTTGGAAAGTTACTATCGATATTTTGTTGAGAGTTTTTCTTCTATTTTAGCTTTGTTGACCAAGTTAACTCAGAAGAAGATTTCCTTTCATTAGTCTGATGCTTGTGAGGTGAGCTTTCAAAAGCTCAAGTATTTTGTTGACTTCAGCTCCTATCTTGACTATGCCTAAGGAGGGCATGGGATTTACTATCTTTTGTGATGCTTTAAGTGTTGGGTTAAGTACCGTGTTGATGTATGAAGGTAAGGTAACTGCATATGTTTCTTGTCAGTTAAAGCACTATAAGAGGGATTAACTTACCCATGACTTGAAGTTGTGCATTGTTGTATTTTCTTTGAAGTTGTGGAGGAACTACATGTATGGAGTCCATTATGAGATTTTCTTGAATCATCATAACCTTCAGTGTTTCTTTACCCAGTGATATCTTAAGATAAGGTAGCATTGTTGGCTTAGGTTTCTTAAGGATTATGACTTGACTATCCTCTATTATCTGGTCAAGGATAATGTGGTTGTGGATACCTTGAGCTAGAAGTCGACTATCATGGGTAGCTTGGCACATCTTTTGATTCAGGAGAGACCTTTGGCCTTCAGTTTTTGGCTAACAAGATAGTTAGGCTTGATGTTTCAATACTTGGACATGTTTTTCTATTTGTTAAGTCTAGGTCTTCCTTGATAAAGCATATTTGGGATCATCAATTTGATAACATGGTGTTGGGAGTGATTCGGGATAAGGTGTTAAGTGGTGAGGCAAAGAAAGCCTCCCTTGATTCTTGTAATGAGTCATTATCTGTATCTATGCTTATCTTTATTGTTTAGAGCTTTTCTATAGCTGCCCCAAGTCATTTGTTCCTTGTTAGAACTGACAGTTCAATTACCGGGCGATTCGCTTGGTTTTTAAAGCCAACTCCTTATTTTGAAGTCTTCGCTGGTTCAAATTGTCTATCATGAAAAGCCTTTAGTTAAATGACCCCATATGCCAATTCTAACAATTCCAACAACTCTATCATGTCGATTCTCGGTTAGGTGGACCCTCGGTTTGAGTCCAGAGGCTCCTGAACTTATTTTGGGCTAATGGTCAATAATTAAAAAAATTGGCAAGTGGGTGCGGGACCTATTTTTTATCAGAACGACCTCGGCTAGAAACTTTGACTGTGCCATTTAGTCCAGAATATCAAAATTGATAGGGTATCATAGTTTGTTTGTGTATATGGGATTCTAGATGAATCCCAAGGAGTTGGCAGAGACTTGGAATTTCACTAATTCTCAACCGACACTGGTTCTTCACGTAAGCGATGCCTCTGATTACTTAAAAGATCTGCCATGCCCAGCAGATGTCGCTTAAGAGACACTTTTTGTTGCTTAAGTGATAGGGTTGGTAGTGGAACAAGTATCTCCTAAACGATACTATTGTCATGTATAAAACATCTTCTCAACTAGCTATATATCACGTCAGTATTATTAGTGCTAGAGCACAAGTATTGCTTAAAAGATCTAAAGTTCTCGTAAGTGACCCAAACCTTTCTTAAGCGATACTCGTGCGCCTGGGAAAGGTATAAATACCCCACATAGCCTATTTTTCACCATTCTTCATCCATTTACAAGATATTGGAACCCAAAAGAGTGGGAAATCTTGTGGATAACATTATAAGGGGATTTTAGAGCTTGGGTGAAGATTATTTACGCATTTCTCCCTCAAATTTATGGTAAGCTTCTAGCTATTTTAGGATTAAATTGTCTTTTTTCTTATAAAATCCCTAAAAGCTTGATGACTTGAATTTAGCACCATTATAGCTTGGAATTCACCCATTTTTTAAGGTAAACACTCCTTGATCATAGAGGGACTTTGTTCCAGTTTTGAAAATGCATTTTCCATAAATAGGTCCCACATAGGAATTTTACGTAATTTTGGACCGAAGCACAATTGTGCAACATAGGTATCATTGTTCTCATTTTGATGAGTATATTGTGATTTTGATAGCGTGGCACCTTGCAGAATCTTCTTGGAAACAAAAATCATTGATTTAGCAAATTCTTTGGGCTTTTCTTTGATGCTCGGGTAGGCTAGGTTTACCTTCTTCATATATTGAGCTATCTCATAGTATACTTATGATATTATGCTATATATGGGGTGGAATTTAGGTGTTGGGAGTGCGAATGAGAATATTTGGTTTGGTTGGATTGTTAGGCTATCGTGAAATAGTACACTTAGAGTAGTTAGCATAACTTTTTTTATCTTAGGTGATTTAGGCTTCATGGTATATGTTTAGATTAGAAAAGCATAAATTACACAATCTAGGTGAAATTTCCTTATTCATGTTTAGGACGAAATTGTCCTTAGTTGCTTAAGTTAGGGGAAATGGCCTTAGTTGCTATTATTCTAGGTAGGATTGCCTTAGGCATTCATGATTAGGAAGGATTACTACCTTGGGGCTAATTGTGACTTACTTGATATTTATAAATGAACTTAATACCTTAGCCTATCCCGGGTTAAAAGTTGTATAATATGGATTACGGGGATTAGAAGTAGGCCTCTCTAGTCCACCTTAGGTTTGTGCTAGCCTTGTAGACTTAGTTATGCATAATATGCTCTTATTATTGGTTTGTTTGACACTTAAGAAGATTGAATATATTTATTGAGTATGTTAGTTAGGTATTGAAGAATTGCTGCTAATTCTAGGTATTACTAATAATATTGCTTATATACGTGATTAATGATTTGATTTATAATTATTGCTAATGACATGGTATACATACACGTGATTGTGATATGGGTTCTAGGTATGGCTCATAATATGTCCTATTGGCATGCTCAATGATAAGGATATCAACATGATCAATAATATGGCTTATAGATATGATATGGCTTATAGATATAATATGACCTGTAGATATGGTATGGCTTCTAGATATGATATGGCTTATAGATATGATATGGCTCATAGATATGATTAATATCTTAGAGATATGATTAATAGTGTATAGATTCAATTATTGAAATAACTCATGATTACAATTATTGACATGACCTACGGGCGTTGTTATTGGCATGACTTAATAAAATGAGGTATTGGCATAGTCTATTTGGTTGGTTCATCGGTATGGCTTGTTGATATGGCTTGTTGGTATGGGTTATAAATATGATTTTCTATTTGAGTTCGACGTTGATAATGATCTTGATATGAGTTTTATTTCAAGCCTGGCAAATAATAGTAATAATGATGATACTATTGAGTTTCGATTCAAGTCTTGCATTGGAAATTATAGGTGAGGTGATATAGCTCAGATGGGCTATTGGTTATGGTATGATAATTTGGTGACTTACGGCTATTCGGTAGTTTAGTTTCCCTAATTGTGCCCTCCAGTCTTATGGGGGCCTATATTGGGTTATTTACTTTTCTGAACTTAATGGCTTATGGGAGTCAATCTTATAGTATAATGGTATGATCTTTATGTTATTATCTCATTGCATTTATTTATTCATATATAGTGGTGTTGAAGTTTATTTCCAAGTTTATCCCTTTGACTTAGCTTATTTGTATCTTGTATCTTATCATATTCATATCATGATTTAGCTCAGCCGATCGATGATGCCTACTGAGTACCCATGGTTGGTACTCATACTACACTTTTGTACCTTTTTGGTGTAGATACGAGTACTAGTTGCCATCATTGATTCGACGTTCATGCATGGTTGATTTCAGAGAATTGGGTGAGCTCTTGGAGCTGGAGTTATCCTTTTTCCTTCTTTTTATCTATATATAGTCTTTCATCTTTGAGATGGACTATATTCGACTATTCAGTACTCATAGTTTATTTGTAGTAGCTTTTGCACCGACATTACCAAGTTTTGGGATAGTTGTTGATTTACTATATATCACTTAGACCTTTATGATTGTATTACTGCTATTTAATTCTTAAATTTCAAATTTCCAACTTTTAGTCCATTTTCCACCAAGTTAGCCCATTGCATCTAGCTTCGAGGTTATGGTTTGGCTTACCTACTGGTGGGATAGAGTATATACCATCATGACTTATAGATTGGGTTGTGAAAATTCTGATGATATTTTGTGGATTGGAGGCCAAGTTTGTGTGTCAGGAGTGGGTGATTAGATTTGATTTATTTGGGAAGGGACTCATTTATCTAGGTATTTTATCCATCTGAGAGTGACTAAGATTTATCATGATTTGAGATACCACTACTGGTGAGGTTGTATGAGGAAGGATGTAGTGGATTCAGTATCTCATTTCCTATGTTGATAGTAGGTGAAGGCCAAGCATTTGAGACCTGTTAGTTTACTTTAGAGGTTACCCATTCTCGAGTGGAAATGGGAATAAATCACTATGGACTTCGTAACTCGATTGCCTCGTACTTCTCATAGTTCTAATAGTGTTTGGGTCATCATGGATCGACTGACTATATCTGTTGTCATGACCCAAACTTGGGCCTGGCTGTAATGGGCAATCTCAATCCCACCATGGGTCGGAGACAACCCCCTTAGCCTACCTCAAGATCATATAAATGTAAACAGCGGAAGCCAAAAAGTCTATAAAATATAAATGAATCAAAAAAAATAAGAACCAGAGCAAGACATCTATGTCATCCCAAAACTTCCCACAAAAGCCTCTAAAATAGAAATACCAACTAAGTTGGTACATGCCCCCGACTACAACAAAAAGAATCCAATACATACTAAGATAAATAAGAAAGAACAATAAAATGATTTGGCCTTCTGGAAGATGGAGGCTCACCACTTCACAACAGATCAATGGACGTACCATGCCACCTAACACTACATAGGGGTAACAGGAAATACCTCAGACCCTACATCATGAAATGATGCAGTGTCCAGGGATGGTCATTAGGGAGAGCACTGGCATGTAACTCAGGGGAAAGGAATAAAATAATGGCATTGAAAAAAAACTGTCAAAAACCACATGCACAACATTTATATATATACATATATAGGATGTCGGGATAGGGACAAGGTTCATGAAAATGAGAGTTTAAACCATTCACCTTAACTGTGTAGCACGCTCTGTCCTAAAGGCACCCACTGTGTCCAATTCCCCCTACTGGAAGGGTCCAAGTATATGTCAGTTGCACGAGTCGAGGAAAGGCTAAAGTCACCAAGGCGATAGCCATCTAAAATATAATATGTATCCAAACACATGGTCATATAGACCCCCACATAGGCAAACCTAGTTTCTTGTGTTGGTACCCCCAGGACTACACCTTCATGATGAGCTACATGACTCCATTTAATCCTAAATTACAATAGTTTGCACATTAACCCAACTATTAACCAAAGAGTCTTTATTAAGGCATTTTCCAACATGGTATCATCATACCAATATTCTTGCAAGCTAATTTAATTTTCCCAAACCAGTTTATATAACCATTAGACTTCCAAGTTCCATTTAAAATCCAAAAGCATGGCCATCAAGGCATTCCAAAAGCATTTTTATCCATTTATCCTTTAATGCAATGCAATGTTCTCAAAGATAAGTTAAACTATTCAAATATCTATATTTCAAAATTATGTTTGCAAGGAGGGTTGAGGTTAATGTCATTACCAAGACAAAAATTTATCAATTTGGGGAAACCCACGTCACCCATTCCAATCATTATAATAATGCACCAATTCAGTCCCAGAAACCATCATAAAGCTTGAATAATCTATTTAAAATATGGAAAAAGTAATTCAAGTAATAATAATCAAACTCCCACAACCCAATTTCAAACCTAAAAAATTAAAAGACATGAATATTGATTAAATAATTGCCATAATTTAAACTGCAAGTTAAGAAATAAGAAACATGCATGAAATATAGAAGAAATTAAAGAGAAATCAAAGTTTGGAGATTGAATGATGAACTCTCTAAAAAAACCTTGAGCTTTCTTGGGTTGGGAGTTAAAGAACAAAGGAATGAAGTTTTACCTTTGAAAACTGAAGAAAAAGGGTCAATTTGTTATTTATAAGTCGTTTAAGGGAAAAAAAGGACCAAAAACCCCTCACCCCAATGGAAAAAAACAAAAGTTGTATGAAAAATGCATAGCAGCATAGAATGCTACTATCGCTGGAGGTTAACCTCAGTGTCACGCCCTTATCATGGAGGATAAGTGGTGTGGTACGCCACTATCATGGAGGCTTACTACCTCTACATCAAAAAATGGCCCCAAACCCCTTTCAAAAATTTCAAAACTTTCCCAAAATACCCTTTTAACATCCCTATTCACAATTCAAGTCAAAAATTAACATTACGCATATGGGAGGGTCAAAAATAAATTTGTTAAAGTTGTTATGGGATCTTACATTATCACACACCCCTCCCCCACCGCTCTTTGGATCACTCATCCCCAGATGAGGAGTTAGAACATTTTTAGAATGATAATAGACAAATGACATCAGAATCCAAGGACAAATTCAAAATGCGATAAGAGCAAAAAAAAGAATTATACCTTAACCACTTTCTTCCAATATGGAAAACAAGAACTTGTATATGGTCTTCATATCTTCTTCAGCTTCCTATGCATCTATTTCCACCTTTTGATTTCCCTAACAAACCGTCACCGATGCTACATTCTTTGTCCTTAACCTATAAATTTTCCTATCCAATAGCTCAACTGAGACTTCCTCATAAGACAAAGAATCTGTAACACCAACATCCTCAACTAGCACTATCAAAGAAGGATCACCCACAAACTTTTTCAGCATAGACACATGGAAAATAGGAAGAATCAAAGACAAACTCATTAGCAAATCTAACTCGCAAGTGACATTCCCAATTTTCCTTAAAATCTTATATGGATTAATGTAACAAGGAGTGAACTTCCCTTTCTTCCCAAATCTCATGACTCCTTTCATACAGAAACCTTCAAGAATACTAAATTACTAACTTCAAATTCTAACTCCCTCTGCCTCACATCTGCATAAGACTTTTTGAGACTCTGAGCAGTCTTAAGTCTTTATCTAATCACTTTTACCTTCTCCATGGCTTGGTGAACTGTAATGCCCCGAGTCTGTACCCCAAATGCAACATGGTGCTTACGACCCCGAAGGATCATAAGCTAACCCATGACTAAAATCTGTTGTGAGCACTGAATAATAATACTATAATAAATGCAGAAAATGGGTTGAAATGCCATAAGGTTCAAAATCTAAAATTCTGAGAAAGAATATCAACTATAATAATAATCTACAAAACTGAATAATGTCTGAAAGTCTAGTCTGAAAATCCTCTAACTAAACTGTCTGAAGATGGAGTTGATGGGACAAGCCCCCAACTAACTCCGACTAATGAATTACTGATAAACTAAAATACTAAAATTAAAGCATGCCCTCAATAGATGAGGACTAACTACTAAAATTGCTACTGATAACTGAATCTGTCTATGCGCAGTTAGGAACTTGGGCATCCGACCTTATGATATGAGTCCTCATAGCATAAAGAAAGAGTATGCTTTAGTACATGGAATGTACTGGTATGCTAGATGAGGTAAGAATGAATGCAAGGGTTCATATGCATGAACAATAATTGACTGAATGATATAGAGTAACTGAATATGAAAGTACATAGATAACTAAAACTACTGTAAATACGGAGTATGCAATACCATGCATGTATGTGTATCCTATAATTAAGCTTTAACTGAAGCTGAGTTCTGAGTTCTGATAACTGAGTAATTGATATTTGAGATTACTGATAATTAAGTTACTAAAATAGATTAACTGTATCTGACAATCCTAATTCTGTAGAACTTGGTAGGTAAGCCCCCATCCTTCTAAGGATTGCTTCTAAGGATCACACCCTCTACTGGCAGGTGAGCCCCCATTCTTAGGTTGACTCGGTGCTTAATCCTACTCCCAACAAAAAGACACTGAACTGAGTATACTGAACTAGACTGGACTGATACTAAGTCTTACTGAGTTACGTAACTGACTGAGTTCTACTGAATTTTGTAGCTGACTGAATTCTACAGATCGTGACATGACTGATACTATTCTATAACTAACACTGGCTCTAGGTAAATAGTTAGATTGTCGGGTATTAAATACCCCCAGGACTCGATAGCATGAAAATAAAATGTAGCATAATCTTGAAAGAAAAAACAATAATTACTTGTCCATAATTCATTCATAAAGATATTTTTTTCAAACACTTGTAGGGCATAAGCTTGTACATATACTAGCAAGTCATGATTGCATCATTTAATTCACATGGACATTGTATCAAACACTGTGGGAGCACAACTTTATGCACGTAATCATGGATAACATATAAGCATTACTACTAAAATACCCAAACTTGCAAATCATATAACTCCCCATAAATACTATTCTATTTTTCATGAATCATATCATAATCATGCATTGAAAACTAAATTAACATCGTAGATATGCGTAAAATCAATTTCAAGCATTGAAATTATGAATCTATAACTAGTAAATTTAAAAAGAGGTTCTTGGGCTTCATGGGTGAAAGAGACCCATTAATGAATACCTAACATACCTGAATTGATGAGTTCTTAGAGTTCTTAGTGAGTTTCTTTAGATTTGTTCTTAATTTCTTGAGAGCTAGGGTTTTCTAACTGAGAGAGAATGATTTCTTTCTTGAGATAAGTGAGAAATTAATGAAATATTAGGCTATTTAGGGGCTTTAATCTCGTGTTTAGGCTGAATAGAATGAGGAAAAAAGACCCTATAGCCCTTGGAATTTAAAACTCAAAATTAATTGAAAGTTCCTAATTTTCACCCTTGGTGTCACACGGTTCTATCGCGTCGTGTCACTGGAAACTGATAATTATGATTTAGGTTATTAACGCGATGCGGTGGAATCGCGTTACCCCTTTGTAAGGGAATTTTACCCTTGGCGCGACGCGCCATGATCGCAATAAAACACTGAAAAATGATAATTAAGAATTTGGATGGTGGTGCGATGTGGTGGTATTGTGTTGGCTTACTGGAAAATGACCATTGCCATTTGGCTAGTCTCCGCGACGCACTGAAGTGCCAGTTGGAACACTGTTTTATAAAAATGGCTCTAACTCTTCGTTCAGGTATTAGATTAGGGCGAATTTTATATCGTTGGAAAGCTAACTAAATATCTTACACATTGGCAGGATCTAAACTGAAACATACTGAGTATTTCAAAAATTTATATAGGATAACTCATGGTCTGATAGTTAATTTAAGCTAGGGAAAAATAGGGTATTTTAATATCTCCTCCTTGGGAACATTCATCCTCGAATGAGACTGATTAAGCTAAGAAACACTGATAGACTAAGCTTACAAACTAAACATGCATATCTGATGCATGGAATACATGACTAAAGCTACTGACAAGTTGAGTTCTCATACTGAACATGCATATCTAATTCATGGGTACATGACTGAACTGATTCATGAATGCTTGATTGGATATGCAATGGTAAAGAATACCAAGTTTATAAATGTCACTGAACATAGAATTAAGTAAAGCTAAGAAAGATTGTTACCTTGAGCTGAATCTAAGTTTGTGGAGAAGAGGTCAGGATAGTTGGTCTGTATATGTGTTTCTTCTTCCCAAGTAGCTCCCTTAACGGACTGATTCTACCAAAAAACTTTGACCAAGGTAACTTCTTTGTTCCTCAGTCTACGAATCTGATGACCGAGGATCTGAAGTGGAACCTCTTTGAAAGAGAGATCATTCTGAATATCTACGCCCTCTAAGGGAACTATGACTATTGGGTCACCAATGCATTTCTTTATCAAGGAGACGTGGAATGCTGGGTACACTGAAGCTAGATCTGAAGGTAACTCGAGCTTAAAAGCTACCTTTCCAAAATGACTGAGAATTCTGTAAGGACCAACATATAAGGGACCGAGCTTTCCCTTCTTGCCGAACCTCTATACCCCCTTCATGGTAGAGATTTTCAAGAACACAAAATCACCGATCTCAAACTTGAGATCCTTTCTCCTCACATCTGCATATGATTTCTGTTGGCTTTGGGAAGCCCTAAGCCTTTCTCTAATCAGCTGAACCTTCTTTAAGGCATCAAACACTAAGTTAAGCCTTACTACTATGGCCTCACCTACCTTGAACCAACCAATTAGAGATCTACATCTCCTACTATAAAGAGTCTCAAACGGAGCCATCTAAATACTAGAATGATAATTGTTATTGTATGCGAATTCGATCAAAGGCAAGTGGTCATCCCAACTACCCTTAAAATTGACAACACGGGCTCTTAACATATCTTCTAGAGTATAAATAGTCCTTTTTGCCTGACCATCTGTCTAAGGATGGAAGGTTGTACTGAGGTGAACTTGGATACCAAGACCCTTTTGGAATGCTTTCCAGAAATAAGAGATAAACTGGGTACCTCTATCTGAGATGATAGACACTGGGATTCCATGTAACCTAACCAACTCTCTGATATAGAGTTTGGCATATTCCTCGTCTAAATAGGAAGTATGAACTGGAAAGAATTGAGCTGATTTGGTCATCCTGTCTATGATAACCCAAATGGAATCATGCTAATGATGAGTACGAGGCAAACCCATCTCAAAGTACATGTTCACTTCCTCCCATTTCCATATGGGAATACTGAACTCCTGCATGGACCCACTAGGCTTCTGATGCTCAATCTTAACCTATAGACACGTAGAGCACTTAGATACAAACTCTGCAATATCCCTCTTTATCCCACTCCACCAATAGATCTCCCACAAATCATGGTACATCTTAGTGGCCCCTAGAGTATCTCGCACCATGCACTTCTACAAAAATTCGTTGCCTCAAGTCATCCACACCTGGCACACATTAATAACCCTGGAAACGCAACACACCACCTCTCCCTTGGGAGAAAATCTCTACTTTTTAATCTCTGACTGACTCTTTTAACTTTACTAGAATGGGGTCTGTATCCTGCTTTTCCTTTACTTCAGAAACTAGGGATGATTCTGAACTCTTCTGCACCCATACACTGCCTTTTACTGAATCGACTAAGCGGATACCTAGTCGGGCAAGTTGATGAACTTCAAGAACTAACTTCTTTTTATCATCCTCAATGTGAGCAACACTACCTATCAGCAATCTACTGAGAGTATTAGCCACTACATTGGCCTTTCCCAGATGATACAAAATAGTCATATCATTATTTTTCAATAACTCTAACCACCTTCACTAACACAAATTCAAATCTTTCTGAGAAAAGACATACTGCAAGATCTTGTGATCTGTGAACACATCAACATGCACCCCATACAAATAATGCCTCCAAATCTTTAAGACAAACACTACTGCTGCTAACTAAAGATCATTAGTTGGGTAATTCTTCTTATGGGGCTTAAGATGTCTAGAGGCATAGGCTATAATATTACCTCTCTGAACCATCTGGTAGAGTTAAGACTGGGCTGAGGTGAGTCGAGTCTTCAACTCCTGAAAACTCTTCTCGTAAGAATCTGGCCACTAAAACTAGACTTTCCTCTGAGTCAATCTGGACATGGGGGATACAATAGATGAAAACCCTTCAATAAACCAATGGTAATAGCCAACTAAACCCAAGAAACTCTGAATATATGATGGATAGATGGGTCTAGGCCAGTTTCTCACCGCCTCGGTCTTTTGAGGATCAACTCTAATGCCATCACCAAAAATAATATGACCAAGGAATTCTACTGACCTAAGCCAAAATTTTCACTTACTAAATTTGGCAAACAACTGATGAGTTCTGAGAGTCTGAAGTATAATCCTAAGGTGATCTGTGTGATCATTCTCGCTACGGGAATAGACAAGAATGTCATCGATGCATGTCCAAGTACTACTTGAACACGTAATTCATTAAGTCCATGAAAGCTTTTGGGGAATTTGTAAGACCAAAGGACATAACTAAAAACTCAAAGTGACCATATCGGGTTCTGAAAGTTGTTTTCAGAATGTCATATTCCCTAACTCTGACCTGATGATAGCCTGATCTGAGGTCTATCTTAGAAAAGTAACTAGCACCCTGAAGTTGGTAGAATAAGTCATCGATCTTAGGAAGTGGATATTTATTCTTGACTATGACTCTGTTCAACTGATGGTAGTCTATACATATTCTAAGAGAACCATCTTTCTCATGCACGAATAAGACTGGTGCGCCCCACGGGAAAATGCTCGATCTGATAAATCCTTTATCGAGAAGATCTTTTAACTGCTCTTTTAACTCTTTTAAGTTCTCTTGGTGCCATTCTATATGGTGGAATAGATATAAGCTGAATGACTGGAAAAAGGTCTATTCTGAAGTCAATTTCCCTTTCGGGAGGAACTCCAGGAAGATCTTCAGGAAACACATCAGAGAATTCATTTACTACTAGAACTGACTCAAGACTGGGAGTCTCTGAACTAGAGTTATTGACTCGGACAATATGATAGACACATCTATTGGATTTTATTTTTCTCGCTCTAAGGTATGAAATCAACTAACCCTTAAGTGTTGTGGTACTACCCCTACATTCAAAGACTGGTTCATTTGGAAACTGAAAGTGAACTATTCTATTTCTACAATAAATTGAGGCATAGCATGAATAGAGCCAATCTATGCCGAGAATGGCATCAAAATCCACCATCTCTAGCTCTACAAGGTCTACTGAAGTAAATTTTGAGATATCATAATTGGACAATTCCTTTATACCCGTCAGGCTATGATAGATTACCTACTGGGGTAGAAACTGACAAAGGCTCTACTAGGATTTCTTGACTGACTCCGAAGTTAACACCTATATAAGGAGTTACAAAAGATAAAGAAGCTCTTGGATCTATCAAGGCATAAACATGTAAATGGAAGATCTATAACATACCAGTGACCATATCAGGAGAATTTTCCTAATCTTTTCTGGACTAAAGTGCATAAAGCCTGTTTGGGCGATGCCCACTGGTGGCACTAGAAGTTGTACCGTACTGATTCGGACGACCCGACTGAGATGACAAATGATTATACTGACCTCGATAACCAGATTGAGGAAAATATCTGACTCTGTGGCCTATCTAACCACACTCGAAACAAACATCACTGCCAGCTCTGCAGACACCCTAATTATTTCTGCCACATGTCTGACAAAGAGGATTTGTTTGAGTACTGTTGATATTACCCTAAGATTTAGAGCCTCGTGCCCTATATTTGTTACTATTTTTAAACTTAGGGACAGGAGCACTGGCTGGGGATGGAGCTAGAACTGAAGACTTTGGATAGAACTGGGAATGGTTACCGCCCTCTGACTTAGGCTGATTGAAATTAAAGCTACCTATTTTGTCTCTCTTGTTCTGCCTCTATTTCTCTCTATTATTAGCCTCTTCTATCTATAGAGCATGGACTATGAGTCTGGATATGTCCATCTCCTTAATCAACATCACAGTTCTATACTTCATAACCACACTATCTAATACCCCAGACATGAACTGCTCATTCTGGACCTACTATCTGTCATTACATGGGGAGCATACCTAGCTAACTGAGTAAAGTTGAGGGAATACTCTTTTACTCTCATACTGACCTGCCTGAGATTGATGAACTCTAACACCTTGGCTTCTCTCGGCTCTAAGGGAAAGAATCTATCTAGAAAGCAGTAGCAAACTCTTCCTACTCTATAAGATCTCCATTTGTGCCCCTGTCTACCTTCCACTACTTAAACCACATATGAGCTGCATCTCATAGCTGATAGGCAGCTAACTCATCACTCTCACTGGAAGTCACTCCCATAATATCTATGACTTTCTGAACCTGATCGAGGAACTCCTGTGGGTCCTTTTCTGACTTAGATCCTAAGAATAGGGGAGGATTCAATTGGGTAAAGTCCCAAATCCTGGCTGCAGTAGTATTGGCCACTAGATTGGCCTAAACAATATCTAGTCATTCATTCTAAGCTTCTACCGAATTAACTAGAGTGGTGAACACAGCTCTGAATTCTACATGGGAGACATGCTCATCCAGGGGATTTTATTTAATGGGCTAAGGTGATGATTGATTCCCGGTTTTTCTTTCATTAGTCTTTTTGGGAGGCATGTTCTATAAATAAAAGAATAAATGAATTAGACTAATAGTTTAACTTGAGCTCATGCTCACTCGCACGACATGAATACTGAAACAAAGGAAACTTTTCCTAAAACATCTCATAGCCTCCTGTCCATAAGTGTGGCGCGCTACACACCCATGCACAAGACTATACTCGATGCAGCTTTAAGACTCTCTGAACTCTGTTGAACCTTAGGCTATGATACTAAGTTTGTAACTCCCCGAGTCTATACCCCGAATGCTACATAGTGCTTACAACCCTGAAGGACCACAAGCTTACCCATGACTAATATCTGCTGTGAGCACTAAATAATAATACTATAACAAATGCAGAAAATAGGTTGAAATGCCATAAGGTTCAAAATCTAAAATACTGATAAAGAATATCAACTGTAATAATAATCTGCAAAACTAAATAATATCTGAAAGTCTAGTCTGAAAAGAGTTTAACTGAATTGTCTGAAGATGGAGTTGATGGGACAAGCCCCCAACTAACTCCGACTATTGAACTACTGATAAACTAAAATACTGAAATAAGAGCATGACCTAGATATATAAGGACTCACTACTGAAACTGCTACTGATAATTAGATCTGTCTATGCACGGTCAGGAACCTGGGCGTCCAAACCTATGATATAGGACATCACAGCGCAAAGAAAAAGTATGCATCAGTACGTGGAATGTACTGGTATGCTAGATGAGGTAATACTAAATGAAAGGGTTCATATACATGAACAATAACTGACTGAATAATATAGAGTAACTGAATGTTAAAGTACATGGATAACTAAAACTGTTGTAAATACTAAGTATGCAATACTGTGCATATGCGTATATAATGTAACTGAGCTTTTACAGAAGCTGAGTTCTAAATTCTAATAACTGAGTAACTAATATCTGAGATTACTGATAATTGAGTTGCTGAAACTGATTGATTGTATGTGACAATCCTGATTCTGTAGAACTAAACTGAGTTCTATCCTGAGACTGAAACTGAGACTATGGAAAGTAATCATCTAACCGACATGCCTCTTTTTTAAATAGATTTAGTGTCCAACCTGTAACCCCAGATGGAAGGGTTTCCGTATCGTGCCATGAGTAAAGACACTGAAGAGTAACCCTTGTCTGGCAGGTACTCTAATGAGAATGATGGAACCCTCAATTAGCAGGTTAAAACACCTCATCAACCCTCAACTGGCAGGTTAATGTCTCAACCTACGCTGGCTACATAGTTCTGGAATACAAGGATTGCTTCTAAGAATCACACCCTCTACTGTAAGGTGAGCCCCCATCCTTTGATTCACTCGGTGCTGAATCCTACTCCTAACTGAAAGACACCAAACTGAGTATACTGAACTGGACTAGACTGATACTGAGTTTATGAGTTTTCCTGAGTTTTGTAACTAACTGAGTTCTTAGCTGATTGAATTCTACTGATCATGACATAACTGATACTATTCTGTAACTAACACTGGTTGTAGGTAAACAGCTAGATTGTTAGGTATTAAATACTCCCAGGACTCGATAGCATGAAAATAAAGCATAGCATAATTTGAAAGACAAAACAATAATTACTTGTCCATAATTCATTAGTAGAGACATTTTTTTCAAACACTTGTAGGGCATAAGCTTGTACATATACTAGCATGTCATGATTGCATTATTTAATTCACATAGACATTCAATCAAACATTGGGGAGCACAACTTTATGCACATAATCATGGATAACATATAAGCATTGCAACTAAAATACCCAAACTTACAAATTCATATAATTCCCCATAAATGCTATTCTATTTTTCATGAATCATATCATAATCATGGATTGGAAACCAAATTAACATCATAGATATGTGTACAATTAATTCCAAGTATTGAAATCATGAATCTATAACTTGTAAATTTAAAAAGAGGTTTGTGGGCTTCATGGGTGAAAGGGACCCATGAATGAACACCTAACATACCTGAATTGATGAATTCTTGGAGTTCTTAGTGAGTTTCTTGAGCTTTTTTCTTGATTTCTTGAGAGCTGGGGTTTGCTAACTGAGAAAGAATGATTTCTTTCTTGAGATAAGTGAGATATTAGGCTATTTAGGGCTTTAATCTCATGTTTAGGCTGACTGGAATGAGGGAAAGAGACCTTAAAGCCCTTGGAATTTAAAACTCAAAATTAACTAAAAATTCTCGATTTTCACCCTTGGCGTGACACGGCGCTATCGTGTCATGTCACTGGAAACTTACAATTACGAACTGGGTCATCAACGTGATGCAGTGGAATCACGTTACCCCTTTGTATGTGAATTTCTCCCTTGGCGCGATGCGCCATGATCACGACAGAACACTGGAAAATAACAATTGGAAATTTGCCTGGTGGCGCGACGCAGTGGTATCACATTAGCTTACTGGAAAATGACCATTGCCATTTGGTTAGTTTCCACGAGGCGCTGAATTGCCAGTTGGCACACTGCTTTACAAAAATGCCTCTAACTCTTCTCCTGGGTATCAAATTTGGGCAAATTTTATATCGTTGGAAAGATAACTGAATTTCCTATGCATTGGCAGGCTCTAAACTAAAAAATACTAAGTACTTCAAAAAATTTATATAGGATAACTCATAGACTGAGAGTTAATTTAAGCAAGGGAAATATAAGGTATTACATGAACCAAGTCAGGTCCGAACAACCTAGTCTCACCTACCTCAAACCATCTAATAAGAGACCTATACCTTCTACTATAACGAGACTCGAAAAGAGTCACTTGAATGTTAGAATAATAACTGTGGTTATAAGCAGACTCAATAAGAGGCAAATGGTCAACCCAACTACCTTTTAAATCAATCACACAGGCCCTTAGCATATCCTCCAAAGTCTATATAGTTTTCACTGCTTGTCGATTCGTTTGAGGGTGGAAAGCACTACTAAGGTTCACCTGAGTACCTAAACCTTTCTTAAATTAATGCCAAAAGTGAGAAGAGAACTGTGTACCTAGATCTGAAATGATGAACACCGATGCTCCATGCAACTTAACTATCTCCTGAATGAACAACTTAGTATAATCCTCTCTTGAGTAGTTTTTCCTCACAGATAAAAAGTGAGCAGACTTGGTCATTTTATCCATAATGATCCAAATAGAATCATATTGATTACGAGACCATGGAAGACCTGTAGTAAAATCCATATTAATCATCTACCATTTACTCATGGGCAATTTTATTTCTTGGGACATGCCACCCGGCCTCAAATGTTGTACCTTGACTTACTGACAAACCATACACTTAGCAACAAAATTCGCCACATATCTCTTCATATTATTCCACTAGTATATTTCCTTCAAGTCATGATACATTTTGGGAGAACCCAGACTAACTATGTATCTGGACTCATAAGCCTCAGCCAAGATTCTTTCTCGTAGCCCATCTACATCAAGAACACACAATCTTCCTTGATACCTCATAATTCTATCTCCCCATTCTCAAATGCCATAACCTTTTGTTGACCCACATGATCTTTGATTTACATAAGTATGGGATTCAAAGCTTGCTTTTCCTTACTTCGGCATTAACAGACGACTTAACCATTTCCTGAACAGTCACTCCTCCATCCTTAGAGTCCAAATGACAAACACCTAAGTTAGCCAGGCTGTGAATATCCTTCACCAACCCTCTTTACTCCTCCTCAATGTGAGATAATCTCCCCAAAGACAAGCTGCTAAGAGCATTAGCAACAACATGAGCTTTACCTAGATGATAGTGCAAAATCATGTCATAAGCCTTAAGCAATTTGAGTCATCGCCTCTACCTGAGATTCAATTCCCTCTGCATAAACACATACTGCAAGCTCTTATAATCCGAATAAATATCCACGTGCACCCTATACAGATCATGGCACCAGATTTTCAAGGCAAAGACCACAGACACCAACTCTAGATCATGAGTCAGGTAATTTCTCTCATAAACCATAAGATGCCTAGAAGCATAGGCTACTACCTTACCATGTTGCATCAACACATAACCCATCCCTTCACGAGATGTATCACAATACACAACAAACTATTCGTACCCTCGGGTAGGGTCAAAACTAGCACAGAAGTCAATGTGTCCCTCTACTTCTCAAAAATATCCTCACAAGCATCGAACCATAAAAACTTAACCTTTTTTGAGTTAGCTTTATTAACGGAGCAATAATAGATGAGAAACTCTCTATAAACCTCCTATAATACCCATCCAAGCCCAAGAATCTCCTTATGTCAGTTGGAGTTATGGGTCTAGGCCACTTCTTAACTGCCTCAACTTTTTGTGGATCTGGCTTGATCTCCTTACTAGAAAGAACATGCCTAAGAAAGGTCAAACACTTAGCCAAAATTCACACTTAAATTAATTTTGCATATAACTTCTGGTAGGTAAGAGTTTGCAACATAATTTAGAGGTGATTATCTTGATTTTTCTCACTTTTAGAATACACCAAGATGCTATTAGTGAAGACTATAATAAACAAAGCCAAAAACTACTTGAACACCCGATTCATAAGATCCATAAAACCAGCCAGAGCATTGGTCAACCTAAATGAAATAACCAAAAATTCATAATAGTTGTACCAGGTTTGAAAAGCAGTCTTGGGAATATCAACCTCCTTAATTTTTAGCTGGTGATAGCCCGAATAAAGATCAATCTTAGAGAAATACCTATACCCCTAAAGCCGATCAAAGAGGTCATCAGTCCTAGGGAGAAGATACTTATATTTCACTGTAACCTTGTTCAATTGGTGAAAATCTATGCATATACAAATAGGTCATCAGTCCTAGGGAGAAGATACTTATATTTCACTGTAACCTTGTTCAATTGGTGAAAATCTATGCATATACAAATATAACCATCTTTTTTTCACACAAAAAGCACAAGATCACCCCACAGAGAAACACTAGTACTGATGAAACCTTTATCAAAAAGATCCTTTAACTACCCTTTAGCTCTTTTAGTTCGGCTGGACCCATCTTATAAGAAGGAATAGAAATGGGACAGGTATCTAATAGAGGATTAATCTCAAAATCTATTTCCCTTTGGGAGGAATTTCGAGAAAGTCATCAAGGAAAACTTTAGGAAACTCATTAACCATAGGGATAGATTGCAAAAAGGGACCCTCAAAGTTAGAATCCATTACTCATACTAGAAGATATAGACACCCTTTGAATATCATTTTCTGAGCTCTAAGATAAGAAACAAACTTCCCTTTGGGCACTAAGGAACTCCCCTCCCATTTAATCACCGGCTCATTAGGAAAATGAAAACTAACCTTTCGGTTCTACAATCTAGAGAAGCATAGCACAAATACATCCAATCCATCACACAGATTACATAAAAATCCACCATATCAAGTTCTATCAAATTTGCCAATGTCTCTTTATAAAAGATAGACACCACACAACCCCTATACATTTTTCTAGCAATAATAGAATCACCCATCGGAGTAGACATAGAAAAAGGGTAAGAAATATTTTTAAGATCAAAACCAAAGTGTATAGCCACATAAGGGCTTACATAAGATAGGGTAGAACCCAGATCCAGCAACTAGTAGGCATCACGAGAAAAGAGTTGTAACATACCAGTGATAACCTCTGGTGATGCCTCAGATTCCTGACAAGTAGCAAGTGCATCGAGATAATTCCGGCCACTATCGATGCCTAAAGTGGCAACCTTAGGTGTTGGAGCCGAAGAAGTGGCGACTAGAACCTTATTAACTCCAGTGAGAATTTTAGCTATCGGATAATTTTGCTGCAGATGACCTAGTTGACCATAATTAAAACACAAGTTCATCCCTTCCTCATAATAACCATGGTGAAGCTATCCCCAAAATTGGCACGGAGGATAAGATGGGGCTGACTGAGCTCCACTAACCTTAGATTGGAAACCCTGTGCCTTAGGACTACTGCTATCCTTAAAATGATGATCTCTTTAAGGTTGTGGATAAGTAGCACTAGCTGTCGATTAAGAATTACCCCAATTTTTCTTATTAGGCACTGTCTCTAATCGCTCCCATTGTTCTACTGCTTGCACCCTACTTTAAATAACTAAACTTTTTGTTTTATCTCTCTCCCATCACTACCTACTTCTTTTTCTCATCTTTCACCTATTATATATAAACCACCAGCCTGGATATGTCCATAATATTATTCAGCATGGCATCCTTACACTCTAACACCAAATCACGAGACAATCAGAAGTAAACTTTCTCATCCTGGACCTCATATTAGATACCAACTCCAAAGAATAACGGGACAACTGCTAGAACTTCAGAGCATACTCCTTAACACTCATCTTACCCTACTTTAAGTTTACAAACTCATTGGCCTTAGCCTCCCTCTACTCCTAAGGAAAGAAGTGACCAAGAAAAACACTTGAAAACTTATCCCACACTGCCAATTCAGCATCATCACCCCTCATTGCTTTCGACTCCTTATACCACTGGTAAGCCACATCTTTCAAATGATAGGCAGCAAACTCTACACCTTATGAATCAGTAGCATGTATCACCCTAAAAAACTTCTCCCTTTTATTAATAAACCCATATTGATCCTCATCAACCCTAAAGCCTATGAAGGTTAGGGAATTCAACCTCAAAAAAACCAGCCTGAGTGACATCAAATAAACTAACAGTAGAACCAACATGATCAGACTGATAAGGCTGTGATGCCACCAGTTGAGCAAGCATATGAATAGACGGATAGAACTCCGAATTAGAGATATCTCCCTGGGGTGATTGAGCATGAGTATCACGAGCCTAAAAAGTCTGAGGAGGACTAGTAGGAATCGGTGGAACCCCCATGGAGTAGTACAATCAAGAGTAGGGACCCTATATCGAGTATGCACTCCATAAACAGGGCAAATTCCCTTTATATTCTCCTCAGGTAGGATAGACGTTTCGAACGAGTTTCTACGGCTATTAGATCCTTAAGGAAGCATGATTTGATTTGCGAGTAAGCCAGGAGTTAAAGAAGCTTCATGATAACTAGACTCTATAGCCTGAAATGGAACATAAGAAAGGGAAACATTCCTAAATGCCCTATAGCCTTCCCCTTATAAGTGTGGTGCGCTACACACCCAGAAAAGGGACTCTACTCAACACAACTTTATAGACACCCAACGACCCTGAACCTTGCTCTAATAGCAAGCTTGTCACAACTCAAACTGGGGCCTGGCCATGATGGACAATTTTAAGCCCACCACAGGCTGAAGACAACCCCTTTAGCCTACCTCAAGAGCAAATCAATCATCACAACCCGCTTTATGAGTCATGATGGAACCTACTCTATCCCACCAGTAGATAAGAAAATTCATAACCCAAAGTTAAATAAAATGGGTTAACTTGGTTGGAATGCCCCAAAAGGGCCAAATAGGCAAAGCAACATAATAAATCAGCAAGGCAATAGAAATAGTTTAGAGGTAGTCACTATAGAAATACCATCCCACACCTACTAGAGCTAGTACAAGAGCAACTATAAATACAATCCAAGTATCTAGAATAGTCAATACAATCTATCTTGAAACTAAAGACTAGACATAAGTAAGATAAAAGGAAATAGGTGACTCCAACTTTAATAGCTTGCCTTATCTCTGAATTTTAACACAGCACGAATGTCGATCAATGGCAGCAACTAGTATTTGGATCTATACCAAGAAGATACAAAAGTGTAGTATAAGTACCAAAACCATGGGTACTCAGTAGGTATCATCGACCGATTGAGAAAAATCATGATATAAGTATGATAGAATGCAAGATAACATAACTAAGTCAAGGTAAGGAAACGAACCTAAAACAACTCCAACATCGTTATGCATACAGTAGTAAATAAACCAAAATAATAGCATAACATAACTTAAATACTCAATACATACAAACATAACTACAAAATTAGCACCCAGAAACCAACCAGTGCAAAAAAGTAAACAACCCATCGCAAGCCCTCATAAGCCTAGAAGGTCCACACAAGATAGCATAACCCACCAGCGTCATTCATTAACTCTCACAACACAAATAGAATTCATCTAAGTCATGACACACTATAACCATCGATTGTCCATATTCATCACTGTTTAATTAATCAACACTTATCGACTAATCATTATTTCACTAGAATCGATTTATATCCTACCACATTATAACTATTTCCTCATTTTAGACTTAGTTCATCTATCAATCTCATACCCCAATGTCATTAATCATAATAAGTATATCATCATAGCATAATATGCATATCCGAACTCAAACCGGTATATATATAATCAATAGCTGGACTTAAACTGATAAATATATCATCAATAGCCGGACTTGAATTGATAAATGTATCATCAATAGCCGGACTTAAAATGATAAATATATCATCAATAGCCAGACTGAACAGGTAAAAATATATCACCAATAGCCAGACTTGAACCAATAAATATACCATCAATAACCGGACTTGAATCGATAAATATAATCAAAGTCATAGTCATCCTCTGGACTCGAATCAAGTAAATATATAATCAATATTATATGCATCTTCTGGACTCGAATCGGTAATTATAAATATATCAACATAATGAATAGTACCATCAATAGTATAATCAAAAGGCATCAACCAACATATCCATCAAGTGTGAAGGTTTCTCAATGATACCACAATAAGCATTTTCAATAATCTAACATGCGTATAAAGGTCTATACAGGCTAACATGTGTCTTAGCCTAAGGTGGTTCTAGGGCCCACTTTTAATCCCCGAAGTTATATTTTAGGCAAATCCTACCCAAACTAGGCTTAAGGTATCTAATTCCACTTTTAGATATTAAACAAGTCTTAATTAGTCCTAAGATAGGAAATTCACCTAAAAATATGAGCAACTAGGTTAATTATGCCTAATTTATGGATTTTAAATAGCCTAAATGGTCTAACTATCCTAAAATATTTAAATTCATCATCCAACACCTAAAACCCATCCCAAATATAACATAATATCATTAAACATTATGAACTAACTCAATCTAATAAGGTAGAAAACCTAGCCTATCTTGACACCAAAGAAAGCCCAAAGATCCTCTAAATAAATATTTTTTCCTCTCGAGAAGCTTCTGAAATATGCCAAAATTACCCAAATCCCATGTGGTTTCTATTTGCGAAAAAATCACATTTCTGAAACCAACCCAATGTTCCTATATTCTCAAGGAATCATTGTCCTCAAAAATGGGTGAATTTCAAGCTAATTTGGGGCTAAAATCAAGTCCCCAAGGTTTTGGGATTTTTTGGTCAAGAAATGAAAAATCAACCATGAATCTAGAGGAATCTTACCTCAAATCCAAAGGAGAATCAAGAAATAAGCATTAATAAAGCTTCCCAAATCACCCAAAAGCTTCAACTTTAATCTATCTCTCTAGTTAGGGTTTTAGACTCAAGAGATTGGGTGAAGAATGAGCAAAATTGGGATAAAATGGCCTATTTATACCTCTCCCAGGTACTTGGGTCTCACGATCACGTCCCGACCTTCGCGATCGTGGTATATTGGGGTTGCACTAGTAAATTACAATTGCAATAAGCCACTACAATTGTCACACTTGAGGCCTGACAAGGGTATCATGATCGTAATCCTTGGATTGCAATTGTGATGCACCATATAATAGCAATAAACTTGGAGTTTTCCAAGTCTCCACCAAACCCTCAAGATTTATTCAGAATCTTAGATACGTAGATAAACTATGTAAACACATTGAATTCAACTGTCAATACTTAATAGCACAGTCACAATTTCCATCCGAGGAAATATGGGTTCCACACCCAATTTCCAATTTCTTAACTTTTCGACCAGTAGGTCGAAATGAGCCTGAGTTCCTCAGGACCAAAACCAAGAGTGCTTCTAGACTAAAATTAATATTTTGGAGTTGTTGGAACAATCAAAATATGTATTCAAGGTCGTTTGGCTAAAGTTTTTGCTCGATGGCCATTTGGAACTAGTAAAGAATTCAAAATAGGGAAATGGCTCTAAAAATCAAATGAACTATCTAGTAATTGAACTGTCAGTTCCAGCAAGTCATAAATAACTTGGGGCAGCTATAGAGAAGCTCTAATGATGAAAATAATCATAACTATGGAAAATGCGAAATAAGAAGAAATATGAAAAATGACCTAAAGGATCATTACAATATCCACTACTAAAGAAACTTTCATCCACAAAAGTTAAGGGTTAGGATGTACCTGAAATCTCGAACAGATGAGATACTAGGTCCGCATCTCTCTCTCGATCTCCCAAGTGGCCTCCTCCACTGGACGGTGCCTTTACTGAACCTTAACTACAGGAACCTCCCTAGTGCACAACCGCCTAACATCACTAGGAAAAATAAGCACAGCCTCATCCATGAACGTCAAATGCTCATCCAACTAGATTGAGTCCCATCAAAGCACATGAGATGGATCACGAATGTATCGACGCAACATAGAAACATGAAAAACTTGATGGGTAGCATCAAAATATAGAGGTAAATCTAACTTATAAGCCACCTTACCAACCGTGCAAAGAATCATAAAAGGTCCAATATATCTAGGGGTGAGTTCGCCCTTCCTCTCAACCTCATCATACCTTTCATAGGCGATACTTAGAGGAATACTCGATCACCAACTCTTAATCTCAAGGCATAGAGTCTATGGTCTGCATAAGGCTTCTACCTGTTCTGAGCTGCTCTCACCCTATCCTGAATCACCCTGACTCTATCCAACAACTCCTAAAGTAAATTAGTACCACGGGGTTGGATCTTAAAAGTCTGAAACCATCCATTCAGATAACAACATCTCCTACAATACAAATCCTCAAATGGCACCATCTTAATACTCAGATAATAACTATTGTTGTAAGTAAACTCTGCCAAAGCTAAGTGCTCAGCTTGGAGCATATCCTTAAGCACCCAAATAGTTCACTCAGACTGGCCATCTATCTGTGGACGAAAGGTTATACTCAGATCTACCTGAGTACCCAACTTCTTTTAAAAAGCTCTCTAATAGCTAGAAGTGAACACAAAACCTTGGTCTGAAATAATAGATATGGGTACCCCATGCAAATGGACTATCTTACTCATAAATATACGGGCTAACCTCTCAGCACTAAAGGAAATTTGAATAGGAAGGAAATATTCTGACTTGGTCAATCGATCCATCATGACCCAAATCCCATCAAAACCATGGGAAGTATGAGGAAAACCACTAAAAAATGGTACTCCACTCCGATTTCCACTCAAGAATAGGAAATCTCTAAATCAAACCACCTAGACGTTGAGGCTCGATCTTCACCTACTGACAACATAGGCAATAAGCTGCAAAATCTGCCATATCTCTCTTTTTGCCACTCCACCAATAATGTTGTCTCAAATATCTATACATCTTAGTTATGCCTAGATGAATAGAAGATCTAGAGTTGAGAGCCTCAAGCAAAATCAACTAAATTAAGTCATTGATCTTCGGAACACAAATGTGGCCAACAAATCTCAAAACTCCCTCAAAATCTATGGTGTTCCTCTCAGACTCACCACTCAACACCTGATTATGAAGGAAGTAAAGCTTACAATTCTCAAATTAACGATCCCTCGTTTGTTCAAAAAAAGATGACCTTGTCACAACACTAGCCAAAATTCTCCTAGGGACTGAAATATCAAGGCGAACCATTAGGTTGGCTAAGGATTGGATGTCCCATGCCAGTGGCCTCTAAGGAACTAAAATATAAGACAAGGTACCAATATTCTCTACCTTCTGACTCAAGGCATCTGTTACTACATTGCCTTGCCCGAATGATACAAGATGGAAATATCATAAACATTAAGCAACTACATCCATCTATGTTGTCTAGAATTAAGCTCTCGTTGTGTCCTAAGATGTTGAAGACTATGATGATCGATTAAAATCTCACAATGCATACCATAAAGATAATGCCTCCAAATCTTAAGTGTGAAAACTATTACTGCCAACTCTAAATTATGAGTAGGGTAATTGAGTTATACACCTTAAGTTGTCTCAAATCATAAGCAATAACATGACCCTAATACATCAAAACACAACCTAGACTAACACCAGAATCACCATAAAACACCATGGTGACCCAACAATCCTGAACATTACTCTGATACCAAGCTTGTCACAACCTGAACCCAGGCCTGGCAATGACGGGCAATCTCAAGACCACCATGGGCCAAAAATAACCCTCTTAGCCTACCTTAAGAGAACATCAATTGTCACGACCTATTTTATGAGTCATGATGGCATCTACTCTATCCCGCCAGTAGGTAAGCCAAACCGTAATTCAAAGTTCAACACAATGGGTTAACTTGGTGGGAATACCTCAAAAGGGACAAATAGGCAAACCAACACGATAAATAAGCAAGGCAATAGAAATAGTGTAGAGGTAGTCACTACATAAAAACCATCCTATGACCTGGTAGAGCTAATATAAGAGCAACTACAAATACAATCCAAGTATCAAGAATAGTCAATACGATCTATCTTGAAACTAAAGACTAGACATAGGTAAGATAGAAGAAAATAGGTGACTCTGACTCCAATATCTAACCCTATCTCCAGATATCAACACAGCACAAATATCGATCAATGGTGGAAAATAGTATTTGGATCTACACCAAAAAGGTACAAAAGTTTAGTATGAGTACTAAAACCATGGGTACTCAATAGGTATTATCGGATGACTAATCTAAATCATGATATAACTATGATAGAATACATGATAATATAACTAAGTTAAGGTAATGAAATTAACCTGAATCAACTCCAACATCGTTGTGCATACATAGGTATATAAACCAAAATAATAGCATAACATAACATAAAGTAAAAACACATACAAACATAACTACAAAATTGGCGGCCTTACACCAATTAGTGAACAAAATAACCCATTGCAAGCCTCCATAAGCCTGGAAGATACACACAAGATAGCATAACTCACCACCATCATTCATTAACTCTCATAACCCAATTGGAATTTATCCAAGTCATGACACACTATAACCATCGATTTCCATATTCATCACTTTTCAATTAATCAACACCTATCAACTATTATTATTTAACTAGAATATATTTATACTATACCATATTATAACCATTTCCTCATTATCAACTTAGTTTGACTATTAATCTCACACCCCAATGTCATCAAATCATAATAAGTGTATCATCATAGCATAATATTCATATCCATACTTAAACTGGTAGATATATATATACATATATATAATCAATAGCCAAACTTGAGCCAGTAAATATATCTAGCTGGACTTAAACCAGTAAATATATTACCAATAGTCGGACTTGTATCGGTAAATAACTCATCAATAGATGGACTTGAACAAGTAAATATATCATCAATAGCCATACTTGAACAGGTATATATATCATCAATAATTGGATTGAATCATTAAATATAATCAAAGTAATAGTTATCCTCTAGACTAAAACCGGGTAAATATATAATATATATCATATACATCTCTGAACTCGAATCGGTAATTATAAAAATATCAACATAATCAATAGAATCATCAATAGCATAAGTAATATAATATTCAATAGTCATTAACCAACATATATATCAAGTGACAAGGTTTCAATGTTATCTCAATAATCATTTCCATAATATAACAAGCGTATAAAAGTCTATATAAGCTAACATGTGTCTTAGACTAAGGTGGGTCAAGGGCCCATTTTTAATCCCCAACATTACATTTTATACAAATCGTGCCTAAACTAGGCTTAAGGTATCTAATTCCTCTTTTAGATGTTAAACAAGCCTTAATTAGTCCTAAAATAGGAAATTTACCTAAAAATATGAACAACTAGGTTAATTATGCCCAACACAATACCATAAAAATGCTATGAACTATCTCAATCTAACAAGGGAGAAAACCTAACCTACCTCAACGCCGAAGAAAGCTCAAAGATATACTAAATCACCATTTTTCCCTTCCAAGAAGCTTCCGCAATATGCCAAGCTATCAAAATCCCATTCTACTCATCAATACGAGAATAATGATACCCATATTACAATATTGTGCTTTGAGTCCAAACATCACCCAAAATCCCATATGGATCTCATTTAAAGAAAAATTATATTTTCAAAACCAACCCAATGTTCCCACATTCTAAAATATCATTACCCTTAAAAATGGGTGAATTCTGAGCTAATTTGGGGCTAAAATTAAGCCCTCAAGGTTTTTGAATTTTTTGATCAAGAAATAGAAAAATCAACCATGAATCTAGAGAAATCTTACCTCAAATTCATAGGAGAATCAAAAAAAGAGTTAATCAAGCTTCCCAAATCACCCACAAGCTTTAATTTTAATCTATCTCTCAAGTTAGGGTTTTAGTCTCAAGAGATTGGGTGAAGAATGAAAAAAATCAAGTTAAAATAGCCTATTTATACCTGTCCCAGGACTCGGGTCTCGCGATTATGACCCAACTCTCGCGATCATGATATATTAAGAATGCACTAGTGAATTGCGATTGCGACAAGGCACTATGATCACGACACTTAAGGCCTGCCAAGGGTATAGCGATCGAGACCCTTAGATTGCGATTGCGATGCACCAGATAACAATAGTGGACTTAGAATTTTCCAAGTCTTTGCTAAGAGCTTAAGATTTATTCGAAATATGTTATATGCAAATGAACTATGTAGCCATACCAAATTTGATATTTCAGACTCAATGGCGCAGTGAAAATTTCCATCCAAGGTTATTTTGATAAAATATGGGTTCCACACCTAATTTTTAATTTCTTGAATTTCTAACCAATAGGCAAAAATAAGCTCGGGTGCGTCGGGACCCAATTGGAGTATGGGAGCCAATTTTTAATATTATGCTTGCTTGTGTTGGTGCTTTTGATAAGTTATTATTCTGCATTGGTTGCTTATTATGCATGGCGATATTGGCATGTATTGATGCCTTACGTTATCTTGTTATTCTGGTTTAATTACTTATTGTGAAAAGCAATGTTGGAGATAATTTAGGTTCACTTGTGTACCTTGACTAGTTATGTTATCTTACATTTTATCATACTTATATCAAGATTTAGATCAGACGGTCGATGATGCCTATTACGTACCTGTTGTTTTGGTACTCATACTATACTTCTGTACCTTTTTGGTGCAAATTCGAGTACTAGTTGTCTTTGTTAATCATTCGTGCAGTGATTGATTTTTGGAGATAGGGTGAGCTCTTAGAGTTTGAGTTAGCTATTTCCCATCTATATTTATATTCAGTCTTTTGTTTTGAGATAGATGTTGTTGACTATTCTAAATGTTTGAAGTTGTATTATTGTCATGAGATGCTCTTGTACTGGATCTACCAAGTCATGGGATGGTATCTTGTGTTGATTGTTTTATCCATTAGAATACTTGCTTATTTATATATTGTGTTCTTGAAATTTGCCTATGTTGGGCATTCCAACCGAATTAACCCATTGTGTTAGATTCGGGTTGCAATTTTGCTTACTTACTAGGGGGTTTAGTAGGTGCCATCATGACTTATAAATTAGGTCATAACAAAATCCTACATAGGGCCCACTTGCAGAATCACACAATTGAAATCATCACAGTATCCCATGCAGCTCGAGGAGCTAAAATTGGCCTAAAACAACACCCAAATCAGTCCCAACAATAACCTCAAAAGGAACAATTAAAATGGAGAATTAATGTAGAAATTAATCAAAAGCTTACATAAATCTGGGCTCACAATTGTGTTTCCTAGCTCAATCATAAAATTCCATCTCAATTTACGAACTCAAAGGGTCTAAAATAATGTCTACACACAGAAAATTATGAGAGAAAAATGAAGGAGATGATATATATGTATACTTTTAGGGGTCCTTTGTGAACGCAGGACCCTTGTCGCAAATATGAGTGTCGGCCTAGTCCAAACTTCGTGAATATGGCTGGTTCACCGCGATCATGAAGAATAAGATTGACCTAGCCTGGATAGCCTCCTCTTCACAAATGTAAAGTCTATCCCACAAATGTAGAGGTCCAAAATATTGGCCCTCACGAATGCGAAGGCTAGTCTTAGCATGCACCGATATAGATGAACCAATAACTTTTAAAGTTGTAAATATCCCAACCAAGCCCCGGAGATTCATTTAGAATTCCATAAATGCAAATAAACTATTTTACCCTACCAAATTCAACATTCTAGACTCAATAGCACCATCAAAATTTCTTTCATAGGTCATTTTATTAAAAAGTTGGGCCCGAACCCCAAGGAGCCATTTTTGCTAAATTCCACCCAATAGCCCAAAATGAGTCTAGAAGTCTCACATTTTTTATCTACAGAAACTCCCAAATAGGGAAATGGCTCTAAAACCCAAATGAACTGCCCGGTAACTAAATTGCCAGTCCCAACAAGTCATAAAGGATCTAGGAAGCTATAGGAAATCTCTAAACATAGATGTATGAAATAAAGGGAATGACCTAGACGATCATTACTAAAAGGGCTTTTGTATGGGAAAATAAAGGGCCAAGAGGTTCCCGAATTGGTAGGGATACTGGTCCCCGTATAATGCTTTGTTTCCCAGGTGGCCTCCTTAAATAGATGGTTATGCCACTAGACCTTAACTACAAAAATGTTTCTGAAGCGTACATATCTGGCCAAAATGGGCATAGGCTCCTCTACAAATGCCAACCTCTTATCCAACTGAATTGAGTTCCACCAAAGCATGTGAGACTCATCTAGCATATACTGTCATAGCATGGATACATAAAATACTAGGTGAAAGTTAGAAAAGGCAGGAGGCAATCCAACTCATATGCTACCTCCCCAACTGTTTGTATGATCTCAAATGGTCTAATATACTTGGGGATGAGCTTGACCTCCTCCCGAACTTCATCACTCCCTCAGTTTTCCCTCATTCCAAACTTCATCACTCTTTCATGGTAAATACTCGCATGAAGACCCGATCACCAACTCTAAAACTTAAGGCACGAAGTCTATAGTTAGCATAACTCTTCTGCCTACTCTAAGCTACTTGTAGACTATCCTGAATCATTCGAACCCGGTCTAATGACTTACGAAGAAAATCTATACCACAAGGCCTAACATTATAAGTATCGAACCTACCAATCAAATAGCAGCATTGCTTACTATAAAATACCTCAAATAGGGCCATCTGAATACTAGAATGAAAGTTATTATTATATGCAAACTCTGCCAAAGCTAAAAACTGATCCCAATAGCCTCTAAATACAATACACAATCATATATCCTCTAAAACACAAGTACGACCATTAAATCTCAGAACACCCTTAGAATCTTAGGTATCCCTCATGGACTTACCTCTTAACACTTGTCTTTTAATGCTATGAAGCCTACAATCCTCAAATTGATGAATTTGAATCTGCTCCAATAGGGTAGATCTAGCCTCAGTCCTAGTAATAATTCTCCTGGGGTTATAAATAACAAGACGAACCATTAATTTAGCTAAGTACTATGTATCCACATCTAATAATCTCTATGTTATTAAAATATGGGCCAAGATACCAATACTTATTACTTTTTGGTTTAAGGCATCTTACTCGGATGGCATAGAATAGAGATATCATACAATCCATCTGCATTGCCTCAAGTTAATCTCTCTCTAGGTCATAATGTACTAAAGACTGTGGTGGCCAGTTAGAATCTCACAAAAACCCCATATATATAATGCCTCCAAATCTTAAGTAAAAACATTACCACAACCAACACCAAATCATGAAAGTGTAGTTACACTCATGCACCTTCAGTTACCTCAGAGCGTAAGAAATAACATGGCCCCATTACATCAGAACACTCACCAAACCAACACTAGAAGCATCACAATAGATAGGAAACCCTTCACCCGCAATTGGAAGGGTTAGAATAGGAGCTAAGAGCAAGTCATTGAGCTTAATAAAGCTTGCCTCATAGCTCATAGACCATTAAAATATAACTTCCTTCCTCGTAACTTTGTCATAAAGGCTACAACAAAAGAAAATATCTCAACAAACCACTAGTAGTAATTTGCTAACCCGTTGAACTGCGAACCTTAATAGGAGATGTAGGCCTAGACCAACCATGAATAGCCTCAATATTTGCTAAGTCTACCATAATGTCATCCTTAGATACCACGTGCTGCAAGAAAGCTATAGACTTAAGCCAGAACTCGCAGTTTGAAAATTTGGAATAAAGCCTATGAACTCTCAAAGTATGGAGCACAATCATCAAATACTGCCCGTGCTCTTCCCTACTTCTTTAATATATGCCATTAATGAAAACTATCATAAAAAAGCCTAAGTACGACCTAAAAACGCAGTTCATCAAATCCATAAATGTTATTGGGGTATTAGTCAACCCAAAAGATGTCACCAGAAACTTGTAATTACTATAATGGGTCTTATAGGTTGTCTTAGGTATGCCCTATAACTCCCCAAAGATACCCCCTGGATGTCATAGGGTACTTAAGACTATGAATAGCCCCAAGCTAACCTATGATATCTACTCAGAACTGAAATCTCATAAATGTAAACTTAAAACATGAGCAAAAACTTAAAAAACATATAACTGAGTTCAAATATATGAATAATCTCAAACAAAACTCTGTAAATCAATAACTTTCAAATTTATGAAAAACTAAAAGAAATATATAGTCTGACTAGCTTGACAAACCTTTAATTAGAACTGAAGAGCCACTAGGACAAACTTAAGATGAACCAAAATAAAAACCGAATAACTAAAATAACTGCAATAAATATCTTGAACCATCATAAACTTGGCCCTCAAACTATGAGGATTCACCAACTATCTAAATGTAGGAAGTGGTACCTGCGGTTAATCGTGTTGTTGGGACGAACACCAGAACCTACATTATGAAACAATGTAGCCACACAGACATATATGTGGTCAGTACGTCTAGAATGTATTAAGTTGTAACACCCCGAATCTTATTCCCAGAGCGCTACACGGTGCTCATGACCCCGAAGGACCACAAGCTAACCCATGACTGATATCTGTACCTGAACACTGCATAATATATTGTATAAATGCAAAAATAAAGGCTAAAAGGCCATAAGGTTCAAAACTGATAAAACATAACATCTAAAAGTATGGTATATTAATACCAAAACAAACTGAAACAAAACTGTCTAAACATACTGTAGTCTGAAAAACCTCTAAAATTGAATTGTCTGAATAAGGAGTTGATGGGAAATATCCCCAACTAACTCCAACTACTGAAATACACTAAGTAATAAAGAAATAAAGTAATGACCATGTCCTCAAAGAATGAGGACTCACTGCTAACTCTGACTGCTAAAACTGGAATGCTACTGATGCTCTGGAGCTCGTGCTTCTAGACCTATAGTATAGAATAAAATACCATAGCATAAATGCGTCAGTATAATTGAATGTAATGGTATGCATGTGAGGTAGGCGGAATGAAAAGGGTTCAAATGCATGAACAATGCAAACTGACTGTATAGCATGAACATGAGAATACATGCATGAATAAGTAACTGTAACTAAACTCGTGATGGTACCGACTACTGAGTCTGATTACTGATAACATGAGTTACTGATAATTGATATAACTAATACTGAGCAACTGTCTTTGACAGTTTAGGTTCTGATGGAACTAGCTGAGTTTTGTACTGTGCTGAGTTGATCGTATCTTACAGTCCTAAAATTTAAAGAACTATCTACGTTCTTTTACTAAGACTGAGACTGTGGGAAATAGTCATCTAACCGATATGCCCCAAATAATGCATTATATCTGAGTTTGGGTCTAATCTGTAACCCCAATTAGAAGGGTGTCAATACCGCACCACTGGTAAAGACAAGTTGTGGGTGACCCTCATCTGGCAGTGTCCCCAAAAAAGAATGGTGGGACCCTCATCTGACAGTGCTTATCTACCTCATTAACCCTCATCTGTCAGTGTTGATGTCTCAACCTATTTTGGCTACATATTTATGGAATGTAAGGATTGCTTTTAAGGATCACACCCTCAACTTTCAGTGTGTGTCCTTATCCTTAGGTTCACTCGGTGCTAAATCCTACTCCCATTTGAATAGACACTAAACATGATTAACTGAACTTAACTGGATTGAGTTCATTCAGTTCCGTTGACTGATAGAATACAACTGAGATTATTAAATTTCTGAGCTTTCTAAGATTACTGGGATTACTGAGTTTACTTAGTTTTCCTGAGTCACGTAACTGATTGAATTCTACTAATCATGGCTTGACTGAGGATATCATGAAAACATAACACTAGCTCTAGGCACATAGCTAAATTATCGGGCACAAGTACCCCTATGACTCTATAGGAGAAAACTGATAAGGCATGATATTCTTGAATACATTATCAACATCAACAATTCATAATACAATAAGTTGGGGATTTTATGAAGTACATGGTTATCATAATCTTGTACATGGTAGGAATGCATATACTCAATGTCATAATTTCATACTCCAACATCATGAGCATTCCAATAAACAACTACATTGCACATCAATAGCATGAGAGTCATTTGAATATAAGGATAAAACATGCACTTATCATATGGATCACAATTGAGCTATAATACACAATTTCTATCCTCTTAGGCATTTTATCAAACACCTTACATGCACAACTTAGGGCATAAGTGTAATCATCAAATTACAAATCATAAACAACTCAATTCATGGATTTCAACTTGCATGCTAATGTAATTTCATGAAAAACGCATAAAGATTCCAACTTGGGAATCATACCACAACAACCACATGAACATAATCAACCCATAGCATGAATATCATAATCCATAGTTTAAAACTTGATTCTTGGGCTTCATGGACGAAAGGAATCTATGAATGAACAGTATGCATACCTTAGTTCTTGATTTTGCAAAGATTTACGATGGAATGTTCTTGAATTTGAATCCCCAATTGAGAACCCTAACTTGTTCTTGATTGAATTTTGAGAGAAGTGACTATATTTTGGTTGAATTGGGGATAAATCCCGTGTTATAGGCTTATATAGGGGTGGGAAATACCCATTCTACCTTTAAAATAACTCAAAAATGGGGTGTTTATGTCATTTGGGCCATAAGATATGCGTCGCACAACTTATTGCGTAAGCTAGGTTGTGCGTCGCACAACTTATAGCTTAAATTAGGTTGAGCGCCGCACAACTTATGGCTTAAGTTACGTTGTGCATCACACAACTTATGGCTTAAGTTACGTTGTGCATCACACAAATTATGGCATAATTTAGGTTGTGCGTCGCACAAATTATGGCATAACCATTCCAGTAGCCTTAGGAGATTTGTTAGGCGACGCATTCTACTTTGCAAAGCCATAACTTCTTGCTCGGGTGTCAGATTTTGGTAAAATTGGTATCATTGGAAAGCTGATTCGATCCTCTATAAGTTTTTGGGTCTAAATATGGCAAAATACCACATATACATAAATTTATGCTCATTCAAAGATGACTCTTGCAAAATCAAATACTAAAACTTGATGGATTCAAAAGTTCTTAGCTTGCCTTACTCTAAGTGACTCTTATGAACACGCTTAACACATCATAAGCTCTCTTCTCAATAGTATACTCATTGTAAGTCATGTTCTCAAATATGAATCACAAGATAGGAGGTTTCATACGTAGGAACAATGGTTCATTTTCTAGCTTAGAAATATATGAGGTATTACATAAGTTTGTGGGGGTGAGTGTAATAAGTAAAACTAAAGCTGAGCATAATTTCAAATCATGAATGCTAAGTGTAAAAAGACTCACCTTGATCATAAGTAAGACTGAAAGCTGAAATCTCTTAAAGAATGACTCATAAAACAATATCTAAACGGCAACTAAGAGTCATTATACTTCATTTCTGAAATACTCTTTTCTTTGGGAGATTCTCATAACTGACATAAATCATACGAGCAACACGGAGTCAGATAACTTAAGCCCTCATCAAAAGATTATGATAATCTCAAACTTGCAATAGCCTAATATACCTTAACAGGGTATAAAGTCTAACTATGGTACAATAACAACAATAGACCCATTATATTCCCACCAAGTGGGGTTTTGAGATGGTAAGTGTATGCGGTTGTAATACCCCATACTTTTCCTAGCTTGAAAAACTTCTCAAGAATGTTAGAAGCTTTCTTTGAAAGATAAATCCACTTTTTTACACGTGGTATTTTTAAGATTTTGACTTTTTATCATGTGGGGAATCGAATAAGCTTTCCATCGATACCAAATTAACCAAAATCCAATAGCCGGGTAAAGAGTTAGAGCCTTTTTAGTAAGACAGTGTATCACCTGAGCCTTCAGCGCATCGCAGAGATAGCTCAAATGAAAATTGTCAATTTCCAGTATTGCTCCGCGATAGTGGCGCATCACGCAAAACTTCCAGTTCATAGACAAGGTGGCAACTCAATAGCTCTGCATCGTACCACCGTGCAATTTCCCATTTGTCACTTTCCAGTGACTTGGTGTGATAGTGGCGTGTCGCGCCAAGGATGAAAATCAGGAAATTTTCTCAAAAATTAAAGACGCATCCAAGGGTTAAAAGGGTCAATTTTCTACCCCTATTTAAACCCAATAACATGTGATTTATCCATTCTTCACCCAAAATATACTAGTTTCTCTCAAGTTTCTTTCAAGAACAAGTTAGGGTTTCTATGGAGGGTTCAAATTCCAGAAGGTTTCACCGTCAGTCTTCACGTAATCACAAACTAAGGTATGCATAGTGTTCATTCATGGACTCCTTTCATCCATGAAGCTCGAGAATCTCTTTTCTAAGTCTAAGTTTATGGATTTCTTTATGAATTTCATGTTGGTTTAGTTTTTTTTATGTTGAGAATGATCAATTGAATTCAAATCCATGTTGGGTGATCAATTTTATATGGAATTGATTTGTATAGATGTATATTCATGTGAACCTATAAATAAACCCTAGGATGATGAAATTAAAGATGAATCGTGATGATTAATTGTTGTATAATGTTGTCTACATTTGCGATGCCTACCATCTGTATGATTAAATGCCTAGATGAAGGAATAATGCCCAACTAGTATGATATCATGAAATCCCCATATATGTACAAGCTTATGCAAATCACATGTTTGATGAAGTTCTTTAATATATGAATTATGAATTGTGTTGTTGGTCATGTGTTGAAGTAAGCCATGCTATGTCAGTTTCTTCTCATCGAGTCTTGGGGGTACTTGTACCTGAACATTTAGTTGTGCGCCTAGAGCCATGTCATGTTTTCATGATCTTCTCAGACAAGCTAAGATCCATAGAACTCAGTCAATCATGTGACTAAAGAAATCTCAAAAATCTCAGTAATTTCAGTAGCTCAGTAATCTTAGTAATTTCAGTATTCTCAGTCAGTCCTCAGAACTCAGTACATTTTGTCAGTCAATGAAACTCAGTAAATTCAATTTAGCTCTACTAGACAATACCACTAGTATCAGTTCAGTTCAGTTAATCAGCTCAGTTTAGTTAATTAGTTCAGTGTCTTTCAGATGGGAGTACAATTCAGCACCGAGCGAGCCTAGGGATGGGGACTCACCCTCTAGATAGGACTGGAAACCTAGAAGCAATCCCTAAGTTCTAGAACTACTTAGCCTGTGTAGGTACGAGATGTCAACTGTTAGATAGGACTGACATACTCAAGGATCACCCGTTAGCGCATTTAAATATATAGGACTGATCCCAGGGGTCACCTGCTATATTAGGACTGACTCCACAGCAGTTGTCTTCACCAGTGGCATCATACTGACACCTTTCCAGCTGGGGTTACAGGTTAGACCCCAGTTAGCTTAGTATGGGGCATGTCGGTTAGATGAATACATCCCACAGTTTTAGTTACAGAATCAGGACTGTCACACACAGTCAATTTAGCTCAGTAGTAGAGATTTAGGAATGTCAGATACAGTCAATCCTTATCATTATAAATAGACCCCAGGGTTACCTACCAGACAGGACTGATCTCAATTATGGTCAATCAATACCCGTATTATCAGATGTAGAGATCACCCAATAGATGGGACTAATCTCAGATACAGTACAGAAATCAGCTAGTTCTATCAAATTCAAGACTGTCAGATACAGACACTCATGTTATCAATTATATCAGTTATCAGAAATGATATTATTAGCATTCAGCTTTAGAACTGTCAGATACAGTCAACCAAACCAGTTTTTTTTAATCAGAACTGTCAGAAATAGTTATTCACGTATCAGTAATATAGTATCAGTCTCTTAGATATCAGCAACCTGTTATTAGTAAACTCAGTATTTAGAACTTAGCATTTAGTCCTATCACGATGTCAGTTACAGTTACGTATGCATGCATATATTCTCACGTTCATGTTAGTCAGTCAGTTAGTATTGTTCATGCGTATGAACCTATTGCATTCAACCTACCTCACTTGCATACCAGTATATTTAAAGTACTGATGCATTTGCGCTATGGTGTCTTATACCATAGGTTTAGAAGCACGATCTCCAGAGCATCAGTAACATCCCAATTTAGCAGTCAGAGTCAGATGTGAGTCCTCATTCTTCGAGGACATGTTGATTACATTAATATTTCAGTTTTCAGTTTATTTCAGTAGATAGAGTTAGTCAGGGACATGTCTCATCAACTTCTTATTCAGTTTAGTTTAGAGGCTTTCAGATTATAGCATGTCAGATAGTTATTTCAGATTTGCTTTGGTATTGTTATACCATTTTCAGACATTATTTTATCAGATGTTTATCAAGTTTGAACCTTATGGCCTTTCAGTACATGTTTCTGCATTTATACAGTTTATTATGCAATGATTAAGTACAGATATCAGTCATGGGTTAGCTTGTGGTCCCTCGGGATCATGGGTACCGTGTGGTATTCCAGGTACCAGATTTGGGGTGTTACAGCGGTTTATACCACTACCTCAAATGTGAGATAGAGAGGTTGTTTCTGATAAACTCCCAGCTCTAAAAAAAATAATCTATACAAGGAATAGTAAAAGGACAAGATATAATATGAATCAACACATCCAATAATACCATATACAAGATACACCAACTAATGTAACAAAAGATACAACATCCTAAACTCACACTAACCTTCTACCCTAATCTGTCTCCTCTACAACTTCCTATCTAGGGTCGTGTCCTCAATAAGTTGTAGCTACTCCATGTCATGTATAATCACCTCCCTTTAATTATTATTTGGTCTACCTCTACCTCACTTGAATCCATCCCTATCCAACCTCTCACAACTCTTTACTAGGGAATCCGTTCCCTTTCTCATATCATGACTTAACCATCTCAACCTCGCTTCCCTCATCTTGGCTTCCACTAAAGCCACTCCCACCTTATCTTGAATATCTTTACTTCTAATCCTATCTTTCCTAGTATATCGACAAATACACAGAAGCATTCTCATCTCTATCACCTTCATCTTTTAGGAGTGGGCCTTCTTAACAGGCCAAAACTCCACTCCAGACAACAAAGCCGATCTAACCACCACTCTGTAGAACTTGCCTTTAACCTTAGGATTTACCTTTTTATTGTAAAAGATTTTTTAGGCAAGCCTCTATTTCATCCACCCTATCCCAATTTGATGAGTGACATCCTCGTCAATCTGTTCATTCTCCTGAATCATAAACCCTAGGTGTTAAAACTATCTCTCTTATTAATAGAATGAGTATCAAGCTTAAAAAACACATCGAGATCATGGGACACCTCGCTAAACTTACACTCCAAATATTCTTTCTTGGACCTACTCAACATAAACCCTTTAGACACAAGGGTTTGCCTTCAAGCCTCAAATTTAGCATTAACTTCACTACATATCTCATCAATCAAAACCACATCATCTGCAAAAATCAAGCAATAAGACACCTCACCTTGAATTTTATGCATTAAAAAATCCATCACCAAGGCTAAAAGAAATGGACTGAGCATTAATCCTTGATATAACCCTATTAAGATAGGAAAGTGCTCTGAGTCCCCTCTCCCGATCCTAACCCGATTCTTGGCTTTATCGTACATATCCTTAATCACCCTAACATATACCATAGGTACACCTCTAGCCTCCAAACATGTCCAAATAACCTCCATGGGAACTCTATAATAGGCCTTCTCTAAGTCGATAAACACCATGTGCGAATCCTTCTTCCTTTTCCTATACTACTCTAACAGTCTCCTAAATAGATGAATGGCTTCAGTAATCGAGCATCCTTGAATAAATCCAAACTGGTTTTCAAAAATAGTCACAATCCTCTGCAACCTCAACTCTAACGCCCTCTCCCAAACCTTCATAGTGTGACTCAACAACTTGATACCCCTATAATTATTACAGTCCTGAATGTCATCTTTATTAATATACAACGTAATCATCGTACTCTACTTCCAAGACTCAAACATCCTCACCATCTTGAAAATAGTGTTAAATATTTGAGTCAGCTACTTCATACCTTCCCCTCTTGTGCACTTCTAAAAATCCACCAAAATATTATTTGGCTCGTCACTCTACCTCTACATATTCTATGAATAGCCTCCGTAACCTTCTCAACCTTAATGTGCCTACAATTACCATAATCGCAAAACCTCCAACACAATGCTAGTATCCCTTTCTTCATTTAAGTTCTTATAGAAGTACGATTACTATCCCTTTCTAATACGACCCTCCTCCACTAAAACTTTGTCGTCCATATCCTTAATATACTTCACCTGATCAAGGTCTTGACTCTTCTGTTCCCTAACCTTGGCTAGCCTGTAAAACTTTTTATCCCACCTTAACTATAGAATATTGTGTATAAACTTTAGAAAGCTGCTTCCTTATCCCTTATGTCTGCTAACTTTGTCTCTCGCGTAGCAATATTATATGTCTCCCTATTCTTCTATTTATCCTCTTCATCCTTACTCTTTGCCAACTTTGCGTATGTTTTCTTCTTAGCCTCCACCTTCTACGTTACCTCTTTGTTCCAATACCAATCCACTTGGTGCTTACCAGAGTGGCCTCAAGAAACATCCAACACCTATCTAGTTGTCTCTCTGATGCAACTGGCAGTCTATCCTACATACTATCAGCATCCCCTCCAATCTCTCAATCTTTCCTCGCCATCAAGTTATCCGCTATATCAAGTTGATACAAGATGAAACTACATAAATGAAAATGACATAAAAACAAAGGAAACACACTAAATATGAAATCACAAAAATAAGAAAATAAGGAAATGGAACAATAAAGTAAAAGATAGATAGATTGACATAAATCGATAATGAGTAGACAACCAAAGGTATATTAAACCCTAAGACCTACCTATCAATTATCGATAACACCAACCTCTTACGAGGACACAAATGGAAATGGATTCTTCAGCACCCACATTTCTCAACAACTAAAGAAACTCCCAATAAGTTTCAATAATAACACTCTCAAGTGTCAACTTACATTCAAAATCATCTTCCTAAAAATGAAGAAGGTCCTAGCTATTTAAAGGTCAAAAGGCCTTCATTATAACTTGGGCCCAAAAGTCACCCTAAATGCAACTTAGGCCTAAAAGTGACCCAAGAGCCAAACCAATGCAATGGGCACCCATACTCTCCCAAAGCCCAAGACATCATCCAAATGTGTGTCGCCCATTTCTTCCTCAAAGGATATCACCAAATATAGCTTCTTTCCAAGCTATCCACCATTCACGTATTTGATCCCCTAAAATGACCAAGTCTTGGATCTGTAGATGTGATCCTTAAAGCATCGATCCCAATAGAGTGGAGACCATTGATCTTGTATCATCCTTCCTTTCTTGAAGAGGATTCGTCTTTGAATCCAACTCCTTTATCAACCTGTCGTTGCACCTTTCAAGTTTGGAATCCTTTGGTAAGAATTTTGTTAAGCCTTTAAGCTCATTTTCATAAGGCATTCTCCTTGCATCCTCCTTTTAGATTGTTTGTTCATGAACCTACATAAATAAAGGAGTAATACTAGGTAAAATGCTAGCATTATGGTTAGCAAGCAACAAAGGATCCATGTTGGAATTGTCTTTTTCAATTTGGGAAGACTCATTGCTTAATTGGACTTTGATTAGTTAAACAATGTCATGTTGAGCTTGGCTTGTCTTTTTTTGGGTTGAGGAAACATGTTCTTAAGGTCTTGGGGTACAATTTTGAAGGTTAAGCCCCGGTGTTAGGTTAATGAGTCGTTTCTCCATGTTTCCCAATGTATCTTCAATTTGTGTCAGGGATCCATTTATTTTATCCACAGTTCGCTACATCCCTATGAGAACTTCCATAAGGGAATCAATGGTTGCTCCACCCGTATCCTCTTAGAATATATTGTAGAAAAGAGAGGAAGTAACTATTGATGATGCATTTAAAAAGTAAGGACTTGACTCAATGACATTGACAAAGAAAGAAACGATAAGAACTCAACGAAAGAATAAAAGACAAAACAAAGACTTGAAGGACTTGAAATCAAAGTTAAACTAAGAAAACAATAGATAAAAGAGAGAAAACACAAGAATTAAGACACGAAAGAATAATGAATCAAGAACTAATTGAACAACTAAGTAGATTACGGTTTAGTTATTAATTAGTTTTAAGAATCAAAGAAATGAAAGGAGGAATTAAGTGATGAAATTAATGGTTTGAACCTAATTTAATGGAGTTTTTGAAGTGTTGATATGTGCTTTAGAGCTTGAACTGGTGTTGGAGAAGTGTTGAAATGCGTTTGGGTGCGTTTAGGGGTTGTTTTGCATTAGAACATGCTAAAGTGGATGTAGGGCAGACCGGGTGCACATGGGAAGCACCACCAATGTAGGAGCTACTGTTTTGGGCTTCCTTGGACCTACTTTAGTAGGTCAGGCGCATCTCCATGGTAGATGCAAGGCAGATGGGCTGAAATCAGCTTGTACAAGGCCAAAAATGCCCTCTTGTGGTTCCCCTTTGTTCTCTTCTTTAGAATATTCTCTTGGATCTTCAGAAAGGTGCTTCTACAAACACTTTTGTACAGATTTTTCTTCACTTTTGATGATCAAACAAACACTTTTTGAATACAATTCCTCTTGAAGATTTGAATTTCTCCAAGAGCACTTAAGAACACAAAAAACTTCAAAAATCTCCAACTCTTAAATCATTGATTGGAACGAGATGAAATTTTGAACCAAGGCTATTTTCAACCTTCTAAACACATTCCAAGCATAATTTTGTTCAAATTCTCAAACAAAAATTCCATATTTTAACTCCACTTTCAACCGTAAAACTTGAGTTTCTCAATAATGGTAGACCCTCCTATTCACCTCCGATTGAGCTGAAATTCAAGGTTTAGACTCTAGTAGTATTAGAGAACAAGAATCTAACACCAAAACACAAGAAAAACAACAAAATCAATGACTTAAAATTTGAAATAAAGATAAAAACATAAAAGTGAAATTTTTTTAGGATTTTTTATTTTCCAACATGACACACAAGATTGACTTTATGGGAATGAAATAAATCTAGGCTCTGATACCAAATGATACAAGACGAAAGTACAAAAATGGAAATGACATGAAACAAATGGAACACACTAAATATGAAATCACAAAAACAAGGAAACATGGAAATGGAATGATAAAGTAAAAGATAGATACAAAAAAAAAAAATCCAGTGTATTCCCACATAGTGAGGTCTGGGGAGGGTAAGATGTACGCAGTCCATACCTCTACCTCTAAAGAAGTAGAAAGGTTGTTTCCGATAGACCCCCGACTCAAGACACGGAATACTACACAAATACATAGTAAAGCATGGAACAAGATGGCATAACATAAATACGACACCCACAAGTAATAGAAAACAAAGAAAAGTAAACAGATTCATAATAAAGCATGAAAAAAGGTATCATAACAAGAATAATATCCCGACCAAGTAATTCCCTACACTAGCGACCCAAACTACCCGTAGCCTTCTGCCCTAATTCGCGTCCTCCAGATCTTCCTATCTAGGGTCATGTCCTTAGTGAGCTGTAACTGCTCCATGTCCCTCCTAATCACCTCTCCCTAATACTTCTTCGGCCTACCCCTACCCTGCCTAAAACCATCCAAAGTTAGCCTCTCACACCTACGAATGGGGGCATCCATGCCCCTCCTCATCACGTGTCCAAACCATCTCAATCGGACTTTCTGCATCTTATTCTCCACTGGAGTTACCCCAACCTTCTTCCTGATAGTCTCATTCCGAACTCTATCCTCCCTAGTCAGCCCACACATCCAACGCAACATCCGTATTTTCGCCACCTTCATTTTTTGAATATGGGAGTTCTTAACTGTCCAACACTCCGCTTCATACAACATGGCCGAGCGGACTACCACCCTGTAGAATTTGCCTTTAAGCTTGGGCGGCACCTTCTTATCACACAAAACCCCCAAAGCGAGCTTCCACTTCATCCATCCCGCCCCAATATGGTGTGAGACATCCTCATCAATCTCACCGTTACCCTGAATCACAGACCCGAGATACTTGAAACTATCCCTCTTACATACCACCTGTGATTCTAACTTCACTACCACCTCATTCTCCAGCCTCACGTCATTAAACTTGCATTTCAAATACTTTATCTTGCTCCTACTCAACCGAAACCCTTTAAGCTTAAGGTTTTGTCTCCACACCTCTAATTTATCATTCACACCCCCCCCACGTATCATCAATCAAAACTACATCACTTGCAAAAATCATACACCAAGGAATTTCTCCTTGAATACGCCAGGTCAATACATCTATCACCAAAGCAAACAAAAAGGGACTAAGAGTAGATCCCTGATGCAATCCTGTCATGATAGTGAAATGCTCTGAGTCTCCTTCCGTCGTCCTCACCTGAGTTTTAGCTCCATCATACATGTCCTTAATTGCTCTGATATATGCCACCGGGACTCCACTCATCTCCAAGCATCTCCAAAGCACTTCCCTGGGGAATTTGTCGTATGCCTTCTCCAAGTCGATAAACACCATGTGCAGGTCTTTCTTCCTTTCCCTATACTATTCCACCAGCCTCCGTAATAGGTGAATTGCCTCCGTCGTCGAGCGGCTAGGTATAAATCCAAACTGGTTCTCCAAAATAGACACTATCCATCTCAGCCTCACCTCGACCACTCTCTCCCAAATCTTTATAGAGTGACTTAATAACTTAATACCCATATACTTATTGCAACTCTGAATGTCCCCCTTGTTCTTATAAAGAGGAATCATAGTACTCCACCTCCAAGCCTCAAGCATTTTCTCCATCTTGAAAATTTCATTAAATAATCCAGTCAACCACCTTAAACCAGCCTCGCCAGAAAACTTCTAAAAATCCATCGGTATCTCATCGGGCCCCGTCGCCCTACCCCTTCGCATCCTGTGAATAGCCTCTCTAACCTCCTCTACCTTAAAATATTTATAATAACTAAAATCTCGACACTCCTCTGAGTGCTCCAGCTCCCCTAACACAATAGCTCTATTCCCTTCGTTATTCAAGAGCCTTTGAAAATACGACTGCCATTTATTCTTAATGTGGCCGTCCTCCACCAACACTGTACCGTCCTCCCTCTTAATGCACTTCACCTGGTCAAGGTCATGACCCTTCCTCTCCCTAGCCTTAGCGAGTCTAAATAATTTTTTTCCCCTCCTTTCTCCTGTAACCCCACATACAAGCTCTCAAAAGTTGTCGTCTTAGCCACCGTAACTGCTAACTTAGCCTCCTTCCTAGCTAATTTGTACTCTTTCTTGTTTACCCGCTTCTCTTATTTATCCTTACTCTCAACCAACTTAGCATACGCCCCTTTCTTGGTTTCCACTTTCTTCTTAACCTCTTCATTCCACTACAAATCCCCCCAATGATGCCCGGACAAGCCCCTAGAAATACCCAACACCTCACTAGCATTCTCCCTGATGCACCTAGCCACCCTATACCACATACTATCCACATGCCCACTACACTCCCATACCCCCATTCTCGCTAACTTCTCCCCTATCTCCTACGTATTCACTGGCGTTAAGCCGCCTCACTTAGATCTAGGTCTACACTCCTTACTCCTTCTCTTCCTATCCTTCTTTATACCCAAATCCATAACCAAGAGCCTATGCTGGGTCGAAAGATTCTCACTCGGAATGACCTTACAATCCTTATACAACACCCTATCCCCTTTCTTAAGCAATAAAAAGTCAATTTGAGTCTTGGCTATTGCACTTCAGAAGGTGATCAGGTGATCGTCCTTCTTTGGGAAGCCCGAGTTCACCACCACCAGCCCAAAGGACCTCACAAAATCCAGTAGAGTGGACCCCTCTTCATTTCTTTCCCCAAAACCAAAACCACCATGCACATCACTAAAGTCTCCCGGTAAAGCCCCTATGTGCCCATTGAAAGCTCCTGCTACAACAATCTTCTTCGAGCTAGGCACGCCTCTCACCACCTCATCCAAAGCCTCCCAAAACTGCATCTTCTCCTCCCCATCCAAGCTCACTTATGGTGCATAAGCACTACGTTCAGGGTAAACCCCCCAATGACTAACTTAATAGTCATCAACCTATCGCTGATCCTCTTTACCTCTACTACCTAACCTCTAAGCTCTTCATCTACTAAGATGCCAACTCTATTTCTACGCCTCTCACTCCCAAAGTACCAAAGCTTGTAACCATCCATATCCCTAGCCTTAGACCCTACCCACTTTGTCTCTTGAACAAACGCAATATTAATCCGCCTTTTTCTAAGAATCTTCACAAGCTCTATGGACTTACCCTGAAGAGTCCCTATATTCTAAGACCCGACTCTCAGCCTACCATCTCTATCAACACGTCTTCCTCTATCGCCCCTGAGGCCAAACCTTGGCCTCCCTCCCACTCCCGTTTTTTTCTCTTCCCCCGCCCCCACAATAGCCCCCTGCCCCAACCCCCTCGGACATAACCCTATCCAACCATCAACGCCCACAGCCACTACTACAAGAAAATATAAGAAAATATAAACAATGGTAGTAACAAAGTAGTAGCAGGAAATACAAGGCTCACACAAATTAAAAGAAATAATCAAGAAATAAAACTAAACTCAAATAGGGAGAAAAAACAAAACCGAGGAAAGGACAAAACAAACAATAAGAAAAATAGAGCACACTAATGGCCTGGCACCAAGGAAAAGACAAGGATATGAAGAAATCAAACTATATAAAGTTACAAAAGAACCAAAGTTCGGATGTCAGATGCCTCCGTGCTACTGATCCGGCAAGGTTAGTGTTAAAAAGTGTTTGTCGGAATAAGGTCGACGGGAAAGAAGCCGCTAGTTATATCACCGAAATATCCCCAGATATTTGCCGAAGCTTCTTCAAAGACATTAGAATCTGGATATCATCGAACATCGGCCTACCTGTTAGGCCACTGATGAGTACCTCCCCTGTTACCTGAGTCGAACCGGCAGGAACCCTAGCCCACCAGCGATAGCTGCAATGGGATAAGAAAGGGGGTGGGGGTGGGGGAGATGAGAATAAGAAACTGGGAGAGAGAGATTTGAAGAGTGAGAGAGAAAGAGGGAGATAGGGTAGATCTTGTACGCTTCTGGAACTTCTGCGTCGTCGCCGGCGTTAGAGTTTGCCTATCAGTCGAGGTGGTAACATTAAATTAAACGTTAGAGAGAGAAGAAAGAGGTTAGAGAGAGAAAGTTAGGTCCTCAACCAAAGGGTATATTAAACCCTAAGACCTTCCTATCAATTACCAATAAAACCAACCTCTTACGAGGACACAAATAGAAATAGATTTTCGAGCACCCACATTTCTCAACAACTAAATAAACTCCCAACAAGTTTCAGTAAAAACAATCTTAAGTTTCTTTGTTTTGATCCTCTTAACCTCTACCACTTGCTTTCTAAGCTCATCATCTACTAGGATACTTACACCATTCCTGTTCCTCACGCTTCCTGAGTCCCACAACTTATAACCATCCACTACCCTCGTATTAGTACCTACCCAATTGGTTTCTTGGAGACAAGCTATATTAATATGCCTTTTACTAAGAATTTTCACTAGCTATATTGACTTCTCTGATAAAAACCCTATGTTCCACAACCCTACTCTCAACCTAAAGTTACACTTATCCCTTTTACCCTTCCTACCCCCTTATTCTGCCCCAGCCCCTGCCCTGGCCTACAACCCCAACCCAAGCCTTGTCCGAAGACATGACCCTAAGATAACACCATCTACCACAGCCATCAGAAACTGCACCAACCAATAACACTAAGAACACACAGCCTAGATAATAATTCAAACCATAAAAAGGTACTATCAAGCCCACGCTATAGAACTATTAGGAACAACATAAATGACTAAAACACTAGTAGAATTAACAACACCCTAAATAATAGCCACTACTATGAAATATAGAACTAAACAAATAAATTGCCACCTATAAGCAAGATAGTCATCCAAGGCACAATGAAAAATGGGATCAAAATAAGAATAATACATAAGATAAACAATAACAGCTGCTACAACCAAAAAATCTATACATAAGACACTAGAAGAGATAGAGCAAGTGCACCTGATCGAAGCTACGACAAAAATTGGTCACCAATTTACTTGGTTGAGTCTATGGATTCTGACAAGTGTTGACAAAAATTAGTCACCGGAATCGTGTTGTTGCTATCGAAGAAGGAATCCCAGATCTAGAATTGTAGTACCTATAAGAGGGTAAAAAAAAGAAAGAGAGAAAAGAGAGATGCTTGGAAATGGGTTGCTGGGAATGAGGCACTGGAAAATGCACCTATATTAACACTGATATGAAGAAGTCACCAGTAGAGATAAGGTCGCTGGTAGAGAAGAAGTCACCGACAGCGAGAGTCACCAATAAAGAGAAGAAAGATTTCAAAGAGAGTCGACGGCAGAAAGTCTGACGTTTATCAATTAGACAAGTTGGATATTATAACTGACATGCCTTTTTGTAAAAGTTAAAATAACCTACAATGGCAAGTAGTTTCAAGGGTATAGGATGCGTTAAACCCATATTCCCCTTTTAGTGCTAGATACTACTCCAAAAATTATAGTCACGACCTGATTTATGATTCATGATGGTCCTACTAAATCCAGCCAGTAGGTAAGCCAATACCTTAACCCAAAGTTAACATAATGGGTTAATTTGATAGGGAAATACCCTGCATAGGCCAAATTTAATGAACACAAGTCATAAATAAACAAAGTGTTTTAAATTGACAAATAGTCATCATAAGATACCAATTCTATGACTTGGTAGAGCCACTACAAGAGCATCTAATGTCAATAATACAACCCAAAAGACTTATAATATTGTCAATACATCTATCTTGATACTAAATACTGAATAACAATAAGATAGATGGAAATAGGTGACTCAAAACTCCAAGATCTCACCCTATCTCCAAAAGATCAACTCTATACGAACAATACTCAACAGGTATAGCTAGTACTCAAATCTACACCAAAAGGTACAAAAGTATAGTATGAGTACTGAAACAATAGGTATTCAGTAAGCATCATTGGCCAATTGAGCTAAGTCATGGTATAAAAATAATATAATGGAAGATAAAATAACTAGGTCAAGGTACAGAATCAAACCCGAATCTTCTCCATTATCATTGTGCACAATTAGTACATAACTAAAACAATAATAATAATAATAATAATAATAATAATAATAATATAATGTAAAGAATCAAGATCATGCAAACATAACTATAAAATTGGCTCCCATATGCCAATTGGTGCAAAAAGTAAAGAACTTATCACAACATCCCATACTACTGGAGAGTACACTCAAGAGAAAATAAAGCAAACATTCAACATTATATTTAACCTGCATCATCATTCAACCATCACTCCAACTTTTATCATTATACGGCATTGTACCACCACTTGGCAATTTACCAATATTATACCTACTATATGTAGTTTTGATGATGACCAGCTAACTGCAAGGGACCAGGTCCCTCGATGTACAAGTTACAATACAACTGGCACGTGTTGTATGCACAGTTTTGTCCTTTTGAGTATTAAACTTGCAGGTGCTATTTTGTACTGATTAGGAAAGATGGTCCAATGATTTTTCATCCCTATCATCACTCAGCTATATAAGTAAAGAGACACCTCTTCATTAAATGAGGTTTTGCACAAATCTAAAACGTGAAGTAAAACAAAAAACTCCATTTTCAAGATTGCTCAAGCATTGCTCATGTTCTTTTCTTTGTAATATGCTTAAAGAATGAGTAAGTATTCTTGAGTGATGATTTGTAACTAAACTACTCATGCTATAAGAGTAGTATTTTTCACTTTGAGTAGAAAGTGCTTAGGCAGAGTTGCTTAAGTGTGAGGCTGATTAGAGTCAATCAGTGAAGAAATCCTTAGTAGAGTTACCAAGATGAGTTTGTAGTAGAGTTATTACAAGAGAAGGAAGCCAAGAGGTAGGATGAAATCTAGACTGTAATCAAGAGGTTGATTATAGTGGATTTCTTTGGGGTTTGTGAGGGTAAGCTGTGGTTTTTCCCTTCCAGGGTTTCCACGTAAAAATTTATGTGTTTTTACTCTTTCTGCATTATTTGTTACTTTCTAGTTATTTTTGTGTATTTTGCCTGTGATTACTTTTTAGGGGTCTGGTCCCTCACTATGTGGTGCAACCCTAAGAGTCCCTACAATAACATAATCCACTATTCAACTACAACTTATTTATTATCACAACCTTAGATATCAATTGACTCCACTTATCTACTAAGCATAAATTACTTACGAGGTCTTTCTTCATGATTACTCAACACTTAAACATTTCATCATGTCATAGTGTATACCCAAACATGAACAAAAAAAAAATATTTAGTCATCAATAGCATAATAAACAAGGTAATCATGTCTCATATTTACCAACAATATCATCAAGTACAAAGATTTTTCACCATCACCTCAATAACACTTTTCAAGAGTCTAATAGGCATAAATATTCACCAAAGCTAACATGTTTCATAGCCTAAGGTGGGTTAGGAGTCCACTTTAATCCTCGAGTTCCAATTTTTTCTATTTCTACTTGTACTAGGCTTATGATATTGAATTATAATTTTAAGATGTCAACAAGCCTTAATATTCCCTAAGATAGGGAGTTTTCCTAAAAGGTGAGGAACTAGGTTAATTATGCCTAATATGATTAACTTAAGTCATTCATCTACTAAGCATGAAGGATAAAGTCTAATTCACCTAAATCTCAAGGGAACAAGCTAAAGGATTCAAGCTTATGGTGTCAAAAGAGCCTAAACAGCTCAACTAACCCCAAGACTAGTAATTCATCAAACCAAGACCTAAAACCCATCCCAATCAAACACAATATCATAATTATACTATGAAATAGTTTAATCTAACAAGGGTTAAACCTAGCCTACCTCAACCCAAAAGAATGCTCAACAATTCTCTAAACCATCGCATTTCCCTTTTTATAAGCCTCTTCAAGATGCCAAGCTATCAAAAACGCATTTCACTCATCAATATAAGAATATCGATACCAATATTGCACCATTATGCTTTGGGTCCAAAAATCATGCCAAAACCCTATGTGGGTCCCACTCATAAAAATCATGTTTTAGAGACTAGCCCAACATGATATCAAGCTCATGGAATCAAAACCCTCAAAAATAGGTGAAAACCAAGCTAATTTGGGCTAAAATAAAGCCCTAAAGGATTTGGGGCTTTGGTCAAAAATTCCAAAAATTCAAGCATGATTTTGAAGGATTCTTACCTTAAATCTAAAGATATTTGCGAAAATATATGTTAATCAAGCTCCTAAGTCATACCCAAGACACAATTCTAAGTTATCACACTCTTTTAGGGTTCTTGGCTCTCAAGGATGAGTGGAAAATGACCAAAACGTGGCCTAAGGGGTCATTTTATACCCATGCCAGGTGTTTAGGAATGACTATCGCACAAAAGGGTATGAAATCACACTACTTGAGTGTAGGAGCAGGCATGTCATTGCCATCCTCCCTTGTACAATCTCAGTACTTGCTGTCAGCACAGCTGACAGTTAAAACTTGGAGATTTTCCAACTTTTCACTAATGCCTCAGGATTCATTCAGAATCTGATTTATGCAAACGAACTATGTTACCACACTAAATTCGATGTTCCATACACAATGGCAAAGTTGGATTTTCCATTTGAGGTAATTTCAACCAACTATTGGTCCCACACCCATAATTTAAATTTTCCAACTTTTCGACCAATAGGTCAAAATGAGCTTAGGTGCATCGGGACCCAAACCAAAGGTCTACCTATCCTAAAATTGATTTTTTGAGTTGTTGGTAAAGTCAAAATTTGTATCCAAGATTGTTTTACTAAAGTTTTCACTTGGTGGCCATTTGGAACCAGCGAATACTTCTAAACAAATAATTGGATTTAAAAAACAAATGAACTACTCAGTAACTGAACTGTCAGCTCCAACAAGTCATAAATGACAGAGGTAGCTATGGAAAAGCTCTAACAACAATAATAAGAGGAAATAAAGAAAATGACCTAAAGGGTCATTATAATATCCACTACTAAAGGAACTTTTGTCCCTGAAAGTGAAAGATTAATAAATACCTGAAGTCTCAAACAGGTGAGGATACTAGGACCACATCTCGCTCTCGATCTCCCAAGTGGCCTTCTCCATTTGGGCAATGTCTCCACTGAACCTTAACTATAGAAATCTCCCTTGTGTTCAACCGCCTCACATCACTCACCAAAATAAACAATGGCTCCTCTTTAAAGGTCAAACGCTCATCCAACTAAACTAAGTCCCATCTAAGCACATAAGACGAATCGAGAAATATCACCTCAACATAGAGACATGGAAAGCCAAATAAACTGTGGAATAATCTTGAGGCAAAGATAACTCATAGGTGACCTTACTAAGTATGTGAAAAATGTCAAAAGGTACAACATATATCGGACTGATCTTACCTTTCTCCTAAAACTTATCATACCCTTCATAGGTGATAGGCAGAGGAATACATTTTTACGAACCTCAAATCTCAAGCCACGAAGCCTACGGTCTGCATATGCCTTATACCTACTCTGAGCCACTCTATACCTATCCTAAATCACCCTAACTCTATCCAATAACTCTAGAAGCATACCCATACTACAGGGCCTAACCTCAGAGGTCTCAAGCCATCCAATCAGACAATGACATCTCCTACCTTACAAAGCCTTAGAAGGCTCCATCTTAATACTCAAACAATAGTTATTAATATACATGAACTCTGCCAAGTCTAAGTATTATTCCCACTGGCATTCAAAATCCATAACGCAGGCTCGGAGCATATTCTAAGTCACCTGAATAGTCTATGCAGAATGAGATGAAAGATTATACTCAAATCCACCTGACTGCCCAGCTCCTCCTAAAATGCTCTCCAAAACCTCAAAGTGAACACAAAACCATGATTTGAAATAATAAAATGGGTCCCCCATGCAAACAAACTATCTCTCGAACATAGATTTGGCCTAATCTCTCAACATTGAAAGTCATCTAAATTGGAATGAAATATGCTAACTTGGTAAAATGACCCACAATAATCCATATACTAATGAAACCACTGGAAGAACGAGGCAAACCGCTAATGAAGTCCATACTAATTTGTTCCCATTTCTACTAATTAATGGGAAACCTTTGAGTCAAACCACCTGGTCGCTGATGCTTGGCCTTGACTTGCTGATAATAGAGGAAATAAGCTATAAAGTCTACCACATTTCCACTAATAGTGTTGTCTCAAATCTCTAAACAGCTTGGCTGTGATAGGGTGGATAAAATATCTAGAACTATGAGTCTTAATTAAAATTAACTGAATCAAGTTTCAATCTGAGAAATATAAATACGGCAATCAAATCTCAAAGCACCCTCAGAACAATGGTGTGTCTCTCAGACTCGCCACTCAATACTTGATCTCGAAGAAAGCAAAGCTTACCATCCTCAAACTGATGATCTCAAATCTGCTCAAAGAGTGAGGACCTTAACTCCACACTAGCCAAAATCCTCCTAGGATCTAAAATATTAAGGTAAACCATCAAGTTAACCAAGGATTGAATATCTCGTGCTAATGGCCTTGAAATGCTGAAATACAAGCTAAACTGTCCATACTCACTGCCTTACGACTCAAGGCATCTGCTACCATATTTGTCTTGCCTTGCTGATATAAGATGGATATATCATAGTCCTTAAGCAACTCCATCCATCTATGTTGTCGAGCATTAAGCTCTCTCTGGGTTATTAGTTATTGAATACTATGATGATTAGTGAAAATCTCATAATGCATACCATACAAATAATGCCTCCAAATCTTAAGCATGAAAACTATCGTCGCCAACTCTAAATCATGTGTGAGGTAGTTGCACTTATGTACCTTAAGCTGTCTAGAAGCATAAGCAATAACAACTCTGTTGTATTAATACACAACCTAGCCTAACACCAAACATCTCACAAAACCCGATGAATCCCCTACCTCAATAGGAAGAGATAACACAGAAGTTGAAGTAAAAAAGTCCATAATCTTTCCAAAGCTCAACTCACACTCCTCGAACCATCAGAAAGGAACCTCCTTTCGAGTTAATCGGGTCATAGAGATTGAAATAGTAGCAACACCCTCAATGAAGCATCTATAATAACCGGCCAAACTAATGAAGCTATGAACCTTAATAGGAGATTTAGATCTAGCCCAATCATTCATTGCCTTAATCTTGGCAGGGTCTACTATAATTCCTTTTTTAGACACCACATGTCTAAGAAATGTCACTGACTCAAGCCAAAACTCACACTTGGAGAAGTTGGAAAAAAGAAAATAATCCTTCAAAGTCTGGAGCACGATTCTTAAATATTGAACATTTTCCACTCTACTACTTGGATATACAAGGATGTCGTCGATGAACACAATCATAAAAAAATACAAATAAGGGCTTAACTAGTGACTACATCAAGGGATCTTTCCTACTCCTAGCGAGATGATGTAGCATAAAACTAGTTCTAATACTGATTTTCACTAGTATTGGAAGTTATGCTCTACAACAGAAGTAGGTGGCCCGACTGAGCTACTAAAGTAGTGGGCTGAGCCTAATCGCGAACATCTCTGTTGCCCCTATTTGTGAAGATCCAGTCCCTCATATGGTCCATCTTTCCACATATATAGCACCCTATTCTACCAGCCAAATACTCACCTCAATAATTTCCACCATATTTCTTGCAGAGTGGATAACTAGATCCCTCAATGCTATCCTAGGATTTAGAAGTCGGTGCTCTACCACCATACTCATACTTATTTCTAGGTGTAGGGGCACTGGCTGCGGACAGTGAAGTGCTAAAGAATGGCCCTAAAATTAAGAATAATTTTCCCTCCTAATCTCTACTGCCTATACTCAAACTAATCGATCCTAACCCTTTTATTCTCATTCTTTACTTCATTTAAGCATGAGTCAAATAAGCAATATCCATATCCTCAATCAACATGGCATTCCCATACTTCTTGACTACCAAATCAGACACACTAGTGATAATATTACTCATACGAGCTCTAAAATCTGGAAACAATGCTAGTACAAACTTACCTAGCTGAGTGAACTTAGGAGAATACTCATTCATCAACATAGAGCCTTGTCTCGAGTTTATAAACTCATCTACCTTAGACTCTCTCATATCCCTAGTAAAGAACCTATCTAGAAAGTCATTTGAAATGTATCTCAACTTATAGAAGCTTTATTCTTACCCCTACTTTTCTTTCATATAGTAACCCAGTCATAAGCAGCATCTTTCAATTGATAAGAACCCAATTCAACACTATTCTCTATAGTAACATGCATAATCTGGGTAATATTTTTTATCTCATCAATGAAAAACTAAGGATCTTCATTCAGCTTTGACCCAAAGAACTTAGGTAGGTTTATTTTCTCAAAATCCTGAACAATAGTTGCAACTAAGTTACTATTCTTCTGAAGTGAGATTGATGATGGTTGATTACCTTGAGCATTTGTATTCACATCTTGAGAAAACACTTGGAAAGAATCCTGAAACTCAGCTTGAGAGATATTTTAGTTCTAAAGGTCTTTAGGTGTGGTTGGGACTCGTTGATCCTCATTTTTATGTGCATAAGCTTGATGTGCTATGAATTTATAGCACAAACGATGCTTAAAATTAGATAATATGCATGTAATTAAGGCTATTTTGTTGGTTTTTATGTGTTTGTAGAGTGATTTTGCAAGAAACTAGGTTTTGGATGCTAAATGAAAGAAAAGGAAGAACATTTGAGTTTTTAGATACTTACCGAGGCATTTTGGGGCATAAGTGCCACTTACTGAGTGTAGGTGAAAAAAATAGGTGCCAGAACTTGAAGTCCAGAGGATCAGAAGTAGGAAAAAAATATGTTGTCACTTACCAAGGGCACCTATGGTCTGTATATACTATATACAATCCATAGGTGACCTAAGTAAGTGTCAAAGGGTCAAATCTAAAGAGTTTCATGATAGAGAAGGAGGTATAGCACATATCAAGGACCATATGTGGTTCGTATGTAGTACATATGATCTGTAGGTGGCCTTTGTAAGTGTCCACTGACCTCAACTTTTTTTGGATCATTTCAATATTGTTACCTACGATTTCCAATGTAACATAAACCTACTTCGATGATGTTTTTAGTCCTTATTAAGCATGTTTAGTTAAGTTTTCCTATTTTGGTTAGGATTTGAATTCTAGGGTTTCTTGTAATCTATAAATACCCTTTACACTTTGTTTAGTAAGAGGATGCTAATTTAGGCCCTTTGTGGCAAAGTTCACATTTTTTACTAACATCTTATTGTTCTTAGTATGTTCTTGGTTTGTTATTCAATTTAAGACTTTGGGATTTCTTCTTTCATTACTATGAGATTGATTCTATAAGTTTGTCTGTAGATTCCATGATTGATCTCACAACTATGAGCGGCTAATTTTCTTAGCTAGGGTTGTGGGAACCCTGGTGGATTAATGAAGTAGAGAAAGTTCTAAGTTGTTATATGTAAAGATTCTTGCATGTATTAGATTTTCTTTGTTCTTAATGATATCGTAACGGGAGCACATATTAAGATCCCACCTAGAATATCACTACTTACTCTATAAGAGGAATAGTGACTAGGAAAAAGAGATCACAATGGTGATTTAAGGTTAACTGGTGAAATAAGCTTACATGTACTATTTTCTTAAGATGGTGAACTTTTATCTAATAACTTGAGACTTAAAAGGTAAAAGTTAAACTGAATCTAAGATAAGGGTTAGTAAGGTGACACCCTGAGACTCAAAAGGTAAAGAGTGAGATCCGACAATAAGTCCACAAGATAGTTGATGGTACATAACTTATCAGATTCTATATGCAAGATCGAAATAGTTTGATAGTGCATGATAACTCTGCAAAGTTGAGAAGCCAGGTGGAATATAAGCCTAGTCTTTATCTTAGATTATTTACAATAAAAAACAACCAATTCTCGCCCCTTTTACTATTTCAGCAAATCCTTTCTTTTTACTTTTCTGCACTGCCCAGTGATTTAAACAAGTTTGAGAATGATTTCTAACGTATTCTTTATGGCATCGACCCCAACCTAGTCGGGTTACTATATTTTGATAGCGAGTGCTTTGTCCTTCTAAGGAGGGGTAGTTTGGGCATTACCAAGTTTTAGCATCGTTACAAGGTAATACGATTGTAGATTGACTGATTGGAGTTATTGACATTGTTAGGGTTTTCTTTTCTATTCTTCTTCAGGCATACACTACAATGTGCCTACTCTTCTTGATATGACAATTTGGCCAAATGAAGTATTGAGTGATGAAGACTTCTTGATTATTAATCCCTATCTTTTTGATATGGTATGTTATTACAGGAGTATGGTAGATATAGTTTGTAAGCACAAAGATAGCCTATTGGAAACACTAACACATATTTAAAAAGTTGATAGGTTTGGCATAAATATTTATCAGTTACCACTTACTAGTAGATTTGGATGTAAAAGTTGTTACATCTAACACCCAACAACTTAGTTATAGCTGGTGTGAGACTGGAAAATTCTGAGAAGCCAACTTGAAGAGCTAAAATTAGAGGAGCCTAAGATTTCTCATACTCTTATGGATAGTATCACTCCTAAGGAGAGCATACTAGAGTTATGTAGGGATGTAAATAAGACTTTGGTTCCTGAAGTGGGGCATATTGGACCTCATTCAAAATATTTCTCCACATTATGTTTGGATATTCAAATCTGGTTCGGTCCATCTAAACTTGAAGAGGAGTGCAATAAGGAGGAAATATATGTCTACATTCTTGAATTTATTGAGCTATAATCATAAAACTATATTCCTCATGTAAGGGCCAAGAAGTATAATATGTCATATCTATTTATTTGGTCCTTTATTTTTATACCTCTGCCCCATGAGAATAATGAGATACCAGAAAAATAATTAAGGGTGTAATTTATAAGTTCAAAGTAGAAAGAGAAAAACTAGAAGCCAACTCTTGGGCTACCTTAATGAATGAGTAATCAAGGTACCCATGGACTTGTTGGGGAAGTCAGAGTACCCAACCAAGCCCCATCATGATGCGACATTAAAACAGGCACTGCTTGGGAGGCAACCCAAGGTATTTTGTTGTTTGTATTTGTGATATTATGATTAACGTTGAATCTGCGCACCTATGGTGCCACAGGTATGTTTCTAACTCTCTTACTTTGTAGTGTCCCAATGCATTAGGGACAGTACATGATTTTAGGTTGAGGGTGGGATTGTTTATGGGTCTTGATATCCTCTTAGGGTTTTGTTGTCGTGCCTCTTTTCCTTGGAGTCCTATTCCAAGTAGAGTCGCCATGTTTAGGTGTGTTGTGTTTTGTTTTATGATGTTCTATGTTTAACTAGCAGAGAAATTAGTATTCAAGGAAGTTGATATAAAGTGTTGAAACTGATACCACTTAACTATGTGATATGTATATATATGTGTGAATATTGTGAATCTAGTTATGGCATTAGGATTAGGGATATTATAATCACTGCTAATAATTGCATGAACCGGACAAGTAGTAGCTTATGATGTAACCCTATGCCATGTGTGTGAGAGATACTACTTAGTTCTCTTTGTGTGTTCAATCTAGAACTTGCTCAGTTAGTCTTGGCTAATTTGAAAGATAGTCGGTTAGGAAAAGATCATAGGCCATTTTTTAAATTAGTCTATTTTAGCCAAAATAACCTTCCATGTGTGAATTAGTATCCCTTGATCCTGATTTTTAAGCCATGTATACACCTTTCACCTTTTCATTTGTGTTACAATGAACCTATGTTGGCTCTGGTCCTCCTTGGACATTATGCACCTTAACTCAGGAAAATTGCCTAAGTTAAGGGTCGTCATCATAGGGGTACATAATGTAAAATGGGTAGAATAAGAGAAAAAGATAGTAAGG